>NW_016108183.1:221260-231262 GCF_001604975.1 Cebus imitator | reverse complement strand
TTTCAAGACGATCTTGCTGAAATAAGGCATGCAGAGAAGATTAGAGAAAAAACAATGAAAAGGAATGAACTGAAACTCTGAGAAATACAGAACTATGTAAAAACAACAAACCCATGATTGATTGGAATACCTCAAAGAGACAGGGAGAATGGAACCAAGTTGGAAAACACACTTCAGGACATTATCCAGGAGAATTTCCCCAACCTAGCAAGACAGGATGATATTCAAATTCTGGAAATACAGAGAACACCACTAAGATACTCCACAAGAAAATCAACCCGAATAAACATAATCATCAGATTCTCCAAGTCAAAATGAAGGAAAAAAATGTTAAGAGCACCCAGAGAGAAAGGCACGTTACCTACAAAGGGAAGCCCGTCAGACTAACAGTGGACCTCTCAGCAAAAACCCTACAAGCCAGAAGAGAGTGCGGGCCAATATTTAACATTCTTAAAGAAAAGAATTTTCAACGCAGAATTTCATATCCAGCCAAACTAAGCTTCATAAATGAAGGAGAAATAAAATCCTTTACAGACAAGCAAATGCTAAGGGATTTTGTCACCATCAGGCTCACCTGGCAAGAGCTCCTGAAGGAATTACTAAATATGGAAAGGAAAATCTGGTACCAGCCACTGCCAAAACACACCAAAATATAAAGACCAATGACACTATGAAGAAGCTGCATCAACTAGTATGCAAAATAACTAGCTAGCATCATGATGATGGGAACAAATTCACACATAACAATATTAATCTTAAATGTAAATGGGCTAAGTGTCCCAATTAAAAGACACAGACTGGCAAATTGGATAAAGAATCAAGACCCATCTGTGTACTGTATTCAGGAGACCCGTCTCATCTGCAAAGACACACATAGGCTCAAAATAAAGGATGGACAAAAATTTACCAAGTAAATGGAAAGAAAAAAAAAAAAGCAGAGTTTGCAATCCTAGTCTCTGATAAAACAGAGTTTAAACCAATAAAGAGACAAAAGGCAAAGAAGGACACTACATAATGCTAAGAAGATCAATTCAACAAGAAGAGCTAACTATCCTAAATATATATGCTCCCAGTATAGGAGCACCCAGATTCATAAAACAAGTTATTAGAGACGTACAAAGAGACTTAGACTCCCACACAGTAATAGTGGGAGACCGGTAACACCCTATTGTCAATATTAGACACATCAACGGGATGGAAAATTAAGGATATTCTGAACTTCGACTCAGCTCTGGATCAAGTGAATTAATAGACATCTACAGAACTCTCCACCCTAAATCAACATAATATACATTCTTCTCTGTGCCACATAGCCCTTATTGTAAAATTGACCACATAAATGGAAGTAAAACACTCCTCAGCAAATGCAAAAGAACTGAAATCATAACAAACCATCTCTCAGACCACAGTGCAATCAAATTAGAACTCAGGATTAAGAAACTCACTCAAAACCACACTACATGGAAGCTGAACAATCTGCTCCTGAATGACTCCTGGGTAAATAATGAAATTAAGGCAGAAATCAAGAAGTTCTTTGAAACCAATAAGAACAAAGAAACAATGTACCAGAATTTCTGAGACACAGCTAAAGCAGTGTTAAGAGGGAAACGTACAACACTAAATGTCCACATCGGAAAGCTAGGAAGATCTCAAGTCAACAACCTACTATCACAATGAAAAGAGCTAGAAAAGCAAGAACAAATCCAAAAGCTAGTAGAAGAGAAGAAATAACTAAGATCAGCACAGAACTGAAGGATATAGAGACACAAAAAGTCCTTCAAAAAAAACAATGAATTTAGGAGCTAGGTTTCTGAAAACATTAACAAAATAGACCACTAGCTAGAATAATCTAGAATAATAACGAAGAAAAGAGAGAAGAATCAAATAGACACAATAAAAAATGATAAAGGGTATATCACCACTGACCCCACAGAAATACAAACTACCAACAGAGAATACTATGAACACCTCTATGCAAATAAACTACAAAATCTAAAATAAATCGATAAATTCCTGGACCCATACACCCTCCCAAGACTAAACCAAAAAGAAGTACAGTCCCTGAATAGGCCAATAACAAGTTATGAAATTGAGGCATTAATTAATTAATAGCTTACCAAACAAAAAAAATGCCAAGGATCAGACAGATTTACAGCTGAATTCTACCAGAAATACAAAGAGGAGCTGGTGCCACTCCTTCTGAAAATATTCCAGACAATTGAAAATGAGAGACTCCTCCCTAACTCATTTTATGAAGCCACCATCATCCTGATACCAAAACCGGTAGGTGACAAAACAATAAAAGAAAACTTCAGGGTAATATCCCTGATGAACATTGATGCAAAAATTCTCAATAAAATACTGGCAAAACTAGGTGGGACTGCAGGCACATGCCACCATGCCCAGTTAACTTTTGTGGATTTTTTTTAGAGACGAGGTTCTCCCATGTTGCCCAGGCTGGTCTTGAACTCCTGCGCTCAAGGGATCTGTCCTTCTTGGCCTCCCAAGGTTCTGAGATTACAAGTATGAACCATTGTACCCAGCCTCCTTGAAGTTTACTAATACTTGGGATAAAGGAGGGAAAATAAGTGATAATTCCATTCAGTCTGTTAGAGGTTTGGATATAAGGTAGCCACACAATAACTGCTAACTTGACTTCTTCTAACCATTCTATCTTATTAGTTTGGAGACTGTCTTCTGCCAGCATTTTTTATGACATTTTCAAACCCTTCTTTCACTACCTTTCTTACTCTAATGTGCCAAGCTTGAAACAGAATTTGATTTCCTGAGCTACTTGTTCATCTTCTGTGTGTCACTAAGTAATGTGGTTCATCTTTCTTCTCATTCATGTTCTCTTCAAATGAAACAAGACATTTTGGGGGTCAAGTCTATTTGAGTGTTTGCTTTGCTTTTATGTATATAAAAATGGATTTTGTGTTTCCTTTTCATGTACCAACTTATATGGAAACTCATAATCATAATGTAAAGAAGAAATGAAAGCCTGGTGTATTGTACTTCAAGATGCCTCCCTGATATACAGAATCTCCTTGTAAAATAGATAATTGCATTGTATATCAGTCTTTCCATCAATATTAATTATTAAATATTTTAGAATTTTAAAATACCAAACTAAAAAAACCAATACTGGCAAAGCAAATCCAGCAGCACCTCAAAAAGCTTATCCACCACAATCAAGTCAGCTTCATCCCCAGGACACAAGGCTGATTCAACATATGCAAATCAATAAATGTAATCCATCACATAAATAGAGCAAATAAAAAAAAAAACACATGCTTATCTCAATAGATGCAGAAAAAGCCATCAATAAAATTCAACATCCCTTCATGTTAAAATCTCTCCATTAACTATGTATTGATGAAACATATCTCAAAATAATAAGAGATATATATGACACACCATAGCCAATATCATATTGAATGAGCAATACCTGGAAGCATTCCCCTTGAAAACCAGTGTGCGACAAGTATGCCCTCTCTTATCACTCCTATTTGACATGATATTGGAAATTATGACCAGTGCAGCCAGGCAAAATAAAGGGTGTTAAAATAGGAAGAGAGAAAGTTAAATTGTCTCTGATTGCAGGCAACATGATTATATATTTACAAAACCCCATCGTCTCAGTCTCCAAATTTCTTAAGCTGATAAACAATTTCAGTAAAGTCTCAGAATACAAAATCAACATGCAGAAATTTCAAGCATTTCTGTACACCAATTATAGACAAGAAGAGAGCCAAATCATGAATGAACTCTCATCCACAATTGCTTTGAAGAAATAAAATATCCAAGAATACAGCTAACAAGAGATCTGAAGGACCTCTTCAAGAATCACTACAAACTACTGCTCAAGGAAATAAGAGAGAATACAAAGAAATGGAAAAACTTTCCATACCCATGGATAGGAAGAATCAATATTGTGAAAATGGTCATACTGCCCAAAGTAATTTATAGATTCAATGCTACTCCCATCAAACTACCATTGACATTCTTCACAGAATTAGAAGAAAATACTTTAAATTTCATATGGAACCAAAAAAGGGCCCATATAGCCAAGAAAAGCCTAAGCTAAAAGAACAAAGCTGGAGGCATTACACTATCTGACTTCAAACTATACACAAGGCTACAGTAACTAAAACAGCATGATACTGGTACCAAAACAGATATATAAACCAATGGAACAGAACAGAGGCCTCAGAAATAACACCACACATCTACAACCATCTGATCTTCAACAAACCTGACAAAAACAAGCAATGGGGAAAGGATCTCCTATTCAGTAAACAGTGCTGGAAAACTGGCTAGCCATATGCAGAAAACTGAAACTAGACTCCTTCCTTATGCCTTATGCAAAAATTAACTCAAGGTAGATTAAAGACATAAATGTAAAACCCAAAACCATAAACACCCTGGAAGAAAACCTAGACAATACCATTGAGGACATAAGCATGGGCAAACACTTCATGATAAAATTGTCAAAAGCAACTTCAACAAAAGCTAAAATTGACAAATGGGATAATTAAAGAGCTTCTGCACAGCAAAAGAAACTATCATCAGAGTGAACAGATGATCTACAGAATGGAAGAAAACATTTTCAATCTACCTATCTGACAAATTTCTAATATCCAGAATTACAAGGGACTTAAACAAATGTACAAAAGAAAAAAAGCAAACAACCGCATCAAAAAGTGGGCAAAGGATATGAACAGACACTTCTCAAAAGAAGACATTTATAAGGCCAAAAACATATGAAAAAAAGCTCTACATCACTGATCATTAGAGAAATGCAAATCAAAATCACAATGAGATACGACATGATCCCAGGCAAAACGGCAATTATTAGAAATTCAAGGAATTCAAGAAATTCAAGATGCTGGTGAGGCTGTGGAAAAATAGAAATGCTTCTACACTGTTGGTGGCAATATAAACTGGTTCAACCATTGTTGAAGACAGTGTGGTGATTCCTCAAAGGTCTAGAACTAGAAATACCATTTGATCCAGCAATCCCACCACTGGGTATCTACCCAAAGAAATGTAAATCATTCTACTACATACATTCACACATGTTTTTGGAAGCACTATTTACAATAGCTAAGACATGGAACCAATCCAAATGCCCATCAGTGATAGACTAGATAAAGAATATGTGGTACATACATACCATGGAATACTACGCAGCCATAAAAAGGAATGAGATCATTTCTTTTGCAGGGACATGGATGAAGCTGGAAGCTATCATCCTCAGCAAACTAACACAGGAACAGAAAACTAAACATTGCATGTTCTCACACATTAGTGGGTGTTGAATAATGAGAACACATGGACACAGGTTGAGGGGAACAACTCACACCAGGGCCTGTTGATGGGGGGAGTGCAGGGAGAGTGGCAGGACAAATAGCTAATGCATGTAGGGCTAAAAACCTAAATGAAGGATTGATAGGTACAGCAAAACACCATGGCATGTGTATACCTGTGTAATAAACTTGCACATTCTACACATGTATCCCGGAACTTAAAGTAAAATAAAAAATTTTCAGAGTGTTAAAAAAAGAAAAAACTAAGGAACAGAAAGAGCAATGCAAGATAGTACCACTTGTATAGATTAAGAAGATATGCGCACAAAACAATACACAGTTTGAAAGAACACATTCTAACAAAAAAAACTACATGTTAAATATTAGTATTTTAGGAAGGTTGCAAGAATAGGAAGGAGGGGAATGGGAGTGGGTTATGGGGTTAAAAAATAAGATATAATACACACAATTCATATAAACATGTGGATTTGGTGTTAGAGGATCAGATTTCTACAACCCAAGGGTCAAGCGTCTCTAACACTATGCAACAGTGCAGGTTTATTGAATTCACTTGACTCATTTGGGCTTCAGTTTCCTCATCTGTGAAGTGGGAACAATGTTTCCAATATTGATTACCTGTTAGGGTTGTTGCAAGACTGTAGTGTGTTAAGGGGTGTGAAGGGGTTTAGACAAGTTTAAAGTTAAAACCATTACTTAATATAAGCAACAATTTGTGTCACACAGAGTGGACATTTGTTGTTTGCCTTTCCATCACTCATTTCTACTTTCTCCCTTCCCAAAAATCCTGATTCCCATTTGGGGATACATGTAGTTTTGAGGCCGTTGACCAATGGACTTAAGGAACACATAAACTAGTATAACCCAGGCACTTGTTTCATCCCCTCGACGTAGTGTTTGGTTGGGGGTGGGCATATAACTCAAAATGTTCAAATCAGACTGAATCTTAAAACTTTGGCTTGGGAATATTGGGGGAAAATGCTTTACTTTGACATGAATGGGGTAGTGTGTATACCGGGAAGTACCAGTCATGTCCCTCTTTTAAACTAAGAAGGGAGACTCTAACTGAGAATGTAGTCCTCATTGAGAATGTGGAGCTGAGAAAGAGAGAAAGAGAGCAAGAGATTCAATGAGCAGAATAAGGCTCACCTGAGGCTAAGTTTTCAGTTTTCTCTGAACTATTCAGTTACATTGTTCAATAAGTTCCATTTTTTTTTTTTTTTTTTTGGTCACGACTACTTGGGACATGTTCTCAGTGAATTGCAAACAAAGAATTCTATCATAAGGAATGCATTGTTATAAGTTTTCTCCCACCCCCACATTGTTATCATTTTTATCTGGTTTCTCAAAATGAAAGAGAAACCTTTTTAAATATAGCAGTACACTAAACAAAATGGGTGGGTTGCATTGGTACACATCACTACACCAGATGGAAATATTCCCCAGAAAGTGCCCTGAAATGAATTGTTCAAGGTTTTCAGCAGTTCCATACTGCAAATGATGTCAGCTGGTCCTATTTTGAAAGAGAAAAAAAGATACCTGCTTTCATACATTTGCTTCTTGATCTGTAGTTGGCAAGAGAAGGAACCTGGATATAAAATTGTTGCAGGTGGCTGATGATTCTGATCCATTAGCCACATGTGATGAAATAGAGACCTTGGTTTGTAAAGAATGCTCCTCCAGAGGATCATGGGCTTAGGAATTGAACACCACGAGGAAGCATGAGGAGTCTCAGTCCACAGTGTCTTCTCAGCATAGTTCCTTTGATTCCCAAGGTTGAATATGTGGAGCAACTGTCTTTGAGATAATTAAACAGCCAAAGAGCTAACAGAGAGACTTATATTAATTACCCAAACTACTGCATCTCTTCAGTGGCCTTGCCTTCTAGACCAAACGCTTTAATACCCCTAAGCATTCTTTGCACAGTTGGTTTGTGAAGATTTTCCCAGATTTCGGGTAGCCAGGCAAGAGAATAACCCTCCAGAATGGCAACTCTTGCTTGCTACAAACATCATCAGACTTGCCTGGGACACTTAGTGTGGGTCATCCCCATGGTTACCAGGTATGATGGAGAAGACAGAGGCCATGCCCGCATTAAACAAAGGAGAGAGGGAGAGAGATGGTGGGATAGCTGGTAAGTATAGCAGTCAGAACACACACAGCATTTTTCGATTAAGTTTTCCATCTTATATGGGCATGGTTTGTGGTGCCCCAAAACAATTACAATAGGAACATCAAATATCAGTTATCACTGATCATCATAATAGATAAAAGAATGAAAAGGTTTGAAATATTGTGAGAATTACAAAAATGTGACACACAGAAAGTGAGCACATGCTGTTGGAAAAATGGGCACCAATATACTTTTTAATACAGGGTTTCCACAGACCTTAAATTTGTAAAAAACACATTACAGGTATTGATCGACTTAAGGCCTATGCAACTTACAACCATTTGACTTTACGACCACAATCGCTAGCCACGACTGCTCCGCGTCTGGCAGCGCAAACGTTGCCCAGCTGGGCGTACGACAGTGTGGACCAGCTTCCAGCAGCACTACCATCTCTGCGTGCACCATTTCAACTGTTATCCCAGACTCGGTACAGCAATTTGTGTTTTGTGTCTTGGATATTTTTCATCAAACCCCTCCCAATAAACTTCTTATACATTTCGAAGCAATGGACCCAAACATCGAATTATTTGCAAGGATTGAACGGATGGCGCACGACGTGTTTCGTCCGTATCATTAAATTTATGAAGAAAAAAAGAAACATACAATTCAGACAAAGCTCACCATGTTTATGAAAATACCAACTCCAGTAACCCCAACTGCTGCCTCAGATGATGACATCAACAATCTGCAGCCAAGCACCAGCGGCCAATAAAATGTTTCGTACATGTTTATATATTTTGATATGTTTTGCAATTGGGAAAATGTTTCCTATGGTATTTTTTACACCTGTATTTTGTATTTTTGTATGCACCTGTATTTTGTAATTTTGTATGTTTTGCAAATATTAAACCAGTTGTACTGGTAATGAGTGTTTTACTTAAACCTGACGAATGTAAAAATAAGAAACAAAATGGTATAGAGATGATACAAATGGCATAAAATGAACAAAGAAAATTATGATATATAACAATAATGAAAGAAAATTATGATAAAATATGACTTAAAGATTTTTATAACATCATTTCACAGTACTGTACATATAGTCAACTCAGCTTACAACCAAATCGTGTTACGACCAGTCTGTCGGAACCAATCATGGTCGTAAGTCGAGCACTAGCTGTATCTGTAAACTGCAATAACGTGAAGTGTAACAAAACAGTTTTGTCTGTATATATATATATGATGACTACAACATATAGAGAGAGTGTAAGGGGATCCATACAGTGGAAATATTTCCAAAGTACAGTTGAAATAATAAAATATTAATTTTAAAATTAAAATTTTGGAAAATTAATTATGTATATTTTAATCTCTACAGGAATCACTAAAATATACAAAAATATTTATGTATTAAGAGTTAAATGGACAAATTAAAATGGAATACTGAAAAATATCCAAATGATACCAAAAGAAAGCAAGAGAGTAGAAACTGAGGAACAACCACAGAAAATAATAAAACCATGGACCTAAATGCTACTATTTCATTAATTGCATTAAATGTAAGTGGTGCAAAGCACACTTAACAAATGACAAAGCACCAAGAAAGTGAAATATCTGTACACTGGAAATTCTAAGAAAATTGATGAAAGAAACTGAAGAAGACAAGTAGATGAAAATATATTTGTGTTCATGGATTGGAAGAATTGTTATTATTTTTTATTATACTTTAAGTTCTGGGTTACATGTGCAGATCTTGCAGGATTGTTACATAGGTATACACATGCCATCGTGGTTTGCTGCCTCCATCCCCCCATCACCTACATGTGTTTCTTCCGATGTTATCCCTTCCCAATCTCCCCACCCCCCGCTATCTCTCCCCTAGCCCACCACCCCAATAGATCCCAGTGTGTGATGTTCCCCTCACTGCATCCATGTGTTCTCATTGTTAACACCCACCTATGAGTGATAACATGTGGTGTTTGGTTTTCTGTTCTTGTGTTAGTTTGCTGAGAATGATGGTTTCCAGATTCATCCATGTCCCTTCAAAAGACATGTACTCATCCTTTTTTATGCCTGCATAGTATTCCACGGTGTATATCTACCTCATCTTCTTTATCCAGTCTATCATTGGGCCTTTGGGTTGGTTTCAGGTCTTTGCCTTTGTAAACAGTGCCGCAATGAACATATGTATGCATGTGTCTTTATAATAGAATAATTTATAATCCTTTGGGTATATACTCAGTAATGGGATTGCTGGGTCAAATGTTTCTATTTCAAGATCCTTGAGGAATTGCCACACTGTCTTCCACAATGTTTGAACTAATTTACACTCCCACCAATAGTGTAAAATTGTTCCTATTTCTCCACATCCTCTCCAGCATCCGTTATCTCCAGATTTTTTAACTATCCCTATTCTAACTGGCTTTAGATGGTATCTCAGTGTGTTTTTGATTGAGGTTCACAGATAGGTTCACAGCCAAATTCTACCAGGCATGCAAAGAGGAGCTGGTGCCACGCCTTCTGAAACTATTGCAAACAATACAAAAAGAGGGAATCCTCCCT
>NW_016108183.1:217008-219597 GCF_001604975.1 Cebus imitator | reverse complement strand
TGGAACATATTCCAAGAGAGGGTATATTGTGGGACCTGCATATGCACCTTTGAATCTAAAATAAAAAATATATAGATACAGATAAAGTAGCAAAAAAGAAGACATTTAAAAGAATATAAATCATACAATGATTCATAGAATAAAACTCAGTAACAAAGGTATCTAGACAATCTTCAAATATGCAGAGATGAAAGAAAACACTTCTATATAAGCAACTGCAGCAAAGTCTCAGGGTAAAAATCAATGTGCAGAAATTAGAAGCATTCCTATATACTAACAATAGACAAGCAGAGAGCCAAATTATGAATAAACTCTCATTCACAATTGCTACAAAGAGAAGAAAATACCTAGGAAAAAAAACTTTTAAAATTCATATGGAACTAAAAAAGAGCTTGTATAGCCAAAACAATCCTAAGCAAAAAGAACAGACCTGGAGGCATCACACTACATGACTTCAAACTATGCTACAGGGCTACCATAACCCAAACAGCATGGTAATGGTACAAAAACAGAGATATAGACCAATAAAATAGAATAGAGAACTCAGAAATAAGACTGCACATCTACAACCATCTGATCTTTGATAAACCTGAAAAAAACAACCAATGGGAAAGAAATTCCCTGTTTAATAAATGGTGCTGGGAGAACTGGTTAGCCATATGTAGAAAATTGAAACTAGGCCCCTTCCTTACACCATCTACAAAAATTAACTGACGATGGAATAAACACTTAAATGTCAAACCCAAAACTATAAAAACCCTAGAAGAAAATCTAGGCAATACCATTGAGGACATAGGTATGGGCAAATATTTCATGACAAAATTACCAAAAGCAATTGCAACAAAAGCAAGAATGGACAAATGGGATCTAATTAAACTTAAGAGCATAGCAAAAAATACTATCATTGGAGTGAACAGACAACCTACATAGTAGGAGAAAATGTTTGCAATCTATCCATCTGGCAAAGATCCAATATCCAGAATCTACAAGGAACTGAAGCAAATTTACAAGAGAAAACAAAACAAAACAAAAAAACCCATTAAAAAGTAGACACGAACAGACATTTCTCAAAAGAAATTTATGCAACCAAAAAAATATGGAAGAAAGCTCAACATCATTGATTACTAGAGAAATGCAAATCAAAACCACAATGAGATATCATCTCTGCCAGTCAGGATGGTGATTACTAAAAAGTCAAGAAACAACAGATGCTGGTGAGATTGCAGAGAAATAGAGGAACACTTTTACATTTGTTGGCGGAAGCATAAATTAGTTCAACCATTGTGGCAGACAGTTGGCTATTCCTCAAAGATTTAGAACAAGAAATACTGGCTGGGCACAGTGGCTTACCCCTGTAACCCCAGCACTTTGGGAGGTCCTGGTGGGTGGATCACCTGAGGTTGGGATTTCGAGACCAGACTGACAAACATGAGAAACCCTGTCTCTACTAAAAATACAAAATTAGCCAGGCATGGTGGTGCATGCCTGTAATTCTAGCTACTTGGGAGGCCGAGGCAGGAGAATCACTTGAACCCAGGAGTCAGAGGTTGCGGTGAGCCCAGATCATTCCATTGCACTCCAGGATGGGCAACAAGAGCAAAACTCCATCTCAAAAAAAAAGAAAAAAGAAAAAAAAAGAAATACCATTTGACCCAGCAATCTCATTACTAGGTACATACCCAAAGGAATATAAATCATTCTATTATAAAGATACATGAACACATATGTTCATTGCAACACTATTCACAATAGCAAAGAGATAGATTCAACCCAAATGTCCATTAATGATAGACTGGGTAGAGAAAATGTGGTACATATATATCATGGAATACTATGCAGCCATAGAAAGGAACAAGGTCATGTTTTTTGCAGAAACATGGATGGAGCTGGAAGCCATTATCCTCAGCAAACTAATGCAGCAACGGAAAACCAAACACTGCATGTTCTTATTTATAAGTGGGAGCTGAACAATGAGAACACATGGACACAGGGAGGGGAACAACACATACTGGGGCCTGTTGTGGGAACAGGAGGAGGAAGAGCATCAGGAAAAGCAGCTAATGGATACTTGGCTTAAAACCTAGGTGATGGGATGATCTGTGCAGCAAACCACCCTGGCACACATTTACTTGTGCAACAAACCTGCACATCCTGTACATCCTGCACATGAATTGCAGAACTTAAAAAAAAAGAAATCTGAAATACTGATATCAGATAAAGTAGACTTCAGTTCAAGGAATATTATTAGAGATATTGAGAGACAGTCTATAATTATAAAGGGGTCAATTCTCCCTGAAGATATAACAGTTTAAAATATGTATGCATCTAACAACAGAAGTTCAAAAACTTAAGTAAAAAACGATAGAAATCAGGATAGACAATTATTTTTGGAAACTTCAATATTCCTCTCTCAGTAACTGATAGAACAAGCATACTGAATGTCATCAAAAATACAGAAGACCAAAACAACACTATCAACCATTTGACTTAATTATCATTTGTAAAACACTTCACCCAACAACAGGAGAATATGCATTATTTTCAAATGTATGTGGAACATATTCCAAGAGAGGGTATATTGTGGGACCT
>NW_016108183.1:200784-215348 GCF_001604975.1 Cebus imitator | reverse complement strand
TATACAGAGATGAAAGAAAACACTTCTATATAAAGCAACGTCAGGAGACAGGAGCAAGCAATGCAATAAAACACATTGATTTAAAATATGAGGCTTATAATAGTACTCAAACTTTGATAGATGAATTATTGCTTGGTCAGTACCACTCCAGAGAACCAAACCCCAAATGTTCTCCAACTTCTACCAATGTTGGAAAACACTCTAAGGGAAAAAAGACGGTGTTGAGCACCAGCGATGGGAGCCAAAAGGTAGGAGGGGGACAGCAAAATATGTGACCAAGGCCAAATATGTCTACATCTTAGTTTGTTGGGAGGGCAAGGAGATAGTAATGTCTACCCCAAAACTTTAGCAGACTGCAGTCATGAAAAGCCTAGTTTAGACTTCCTTTACTTTTGAGGTCTTCCCTTCCTTTTGCTCTGTCCCAGAGCCTCCTTCCCCTATACTTGCTTACAAACCTTCCCCTCTCATCCAACACAGAGTCCCATTTTCTATCCAGAGCCATTCAATCAGCTTGAATTGTCTGTGTTTTTCTGGAGGGGTTCCCTGTCCAAACTTGCCAGAATGTCTCAATATTCTTGGAGCTTGTCCTCAGTTTCCGAAACTTCAAGGCATCCCATAGGCCACAGTTTTGGCTTCAAATACACACTGACCTTTTCCTTTCACCCAAACACCCTCCTCTTTACCCATTGCATTGCATCAGAGCCTTCTCAAGCCTGTTGTCTTGCTCCAGACACCCCCTTGCCTGTGGCTTGGGGTTAATATCTGGTCCTTTCCAATCCCACCCCATGTGATTATGCCTTTGTTTCAGATCCAGGAGAGTAATCGTACTCAGACTGGGTCTCCACTAGCCAATGCAAAAGGGACATTTGAGAAAACAATCAGCTAGTCCCTACAAAAGGGGTTTTTAGTTTCCTGACAACCAGTTAGTTGCCTCAGTTCTCCTCTCTGTCTGACATGAGTTCAAGGCCATAAGTGGCTACTTTTCCTTGCACAAACACGGCAAGTGTACAATAATGACTTCAGCTCCTTGACAAAAGGCCATCTCCCAAGAAGTACTCCAGAGAGCTGATTTTCTTAGAATTGCAGGGTAAAGGGCTCCTGAGAACTGGGCTGAGTACTACTAGTGTTTGCCTTTTTCCAACTTCTGTGTGACTGCCATCTAGTGGCATACAAGGTGGTGGGGGAGTGGAGAGTGCTCCGACAGGTTTCAGTCAATAAGCAGGTGCATTGTTCATAAATAATTTAAAAACAATATTAAAACCGACTAAAAGTTTGTTAGACTTTTATTATAACCATACACTGGCAATTCTAAACAGCCATTGATAAAATATTTCTCACTTTGGTACACCACTGCCCCTACTCTAGCACCTAAGTGATTCCCTCATCTCATCTTGGAGAGCCATATTTAAGCCTGACTTTTCAGATAATACTTCAGGTTTATATCCCTTCCCTCTATTAAAATGTTCCTGTCTTGTCTTGTATCCCCCTAGGGCTCTGCTTTTTATTTTCCTTGGTAGAATTTATTTATAGGCAAGTATTTATAGTGGTTACCAGCTGTCTCTACCAGAGGCACCTATATTATAAAAGGAGTCGCCTGAAGAATCAATGCTATAGTCCAATGGTTGTTCTAACTCTTTTAAAGCAGTGAAACTCTGTTTTCAAACAAAATATGGCATGGAACCCCAACTCCTCTTAAGTCTCACCTTCGGTGTCATTTCCTCTGAAAGTCTTCCTTGCCTCTCCATGAGGACAAGTCACCATGACCTACAGTCACAGCACGTTGGACTCGCCCTTTCATACTACTCATCACACTTGTAATAGCTTGTCTAGTGTCTGTATTCCCTAGTAGACTATAACCTCTGTGTGGGCAGATACTGCGTCTATCTTGTTCACCATTGGAACCCCAGAAACAAGTGTTGTACCTTCCCCACTGTATGTGGTCCATAAATAGCTGATGAATGAATGAATAACAGAAACTGTTATTATAGCCTATGAATAAATCAACATTGGAAATAACCATGTCACGTGTTATACTGTGGGATTTTATTGAAATTATGATCAAAAACAACCCCAAGATCATTTTTTGGAAAAAAAAAGTGTGATTAACCAGTTTTCCCAATTTTTAGTCATGTGATTAAAACTAAATGCAACAGTCACAACTCCCAGTATCTAGTATGTAGATTTTTCTTCCTCTCCTTGGCACTAAAGTCAGGTTCTTCTTCTTACTAAGTTTTGGCTGAAGCCCTGTAGGGACAGTCCCCTCTCCTGTTTTATTCCAAGACCCCCAAAAGGCTTCTCCTGTTTGAAAATCCTAGGCTGGCACTTCTTTCAAAGACATGCTTAGGTTCCACTTTCTGACCCGGCCCGGTTCACCCCTCCTTAGGCAACCTGGTCGTCCCCCACTCCCAGGAGGTCACCATATTGATGCCAAACTTAGTGCGGACACCTGATCAGCATAGAGCACTATAGCCCAGAACTCCTGGGCTTAAGTGATCCTCCCACCTCAACCTCCTGAGTAGCTGAGACTACAGGCATGCACCACTGCTCCCAGCAGTTTCCACTTTCTGATGGAAGTTAACCCAACCTGAGACTGCTTTCCTTTTTCTTTTAACTACTAGAGTTCAAGAACAAAGGGTTCACCTGGTTTTTAAAATTTATTTTTATTTAGTATTTTTTTTTAGAGACAGGTTGTTGCTCTGTCCTTCAGGCTGGAGTGCAGTGGGCATGATCACTGCAGCCCTGAACTCCTCAGCTCAAGTGATCCTCCTGCCTCAGCCTTCTAAGTAGCTGGTGCTACCAGCATGTGTCACCACACACAGCTAAGTTATTTTTAACTTTTTGTAAAGTTGGGGTCTTTCTATGTTACCCAGGCTGGTCTCTAAGTGATCCTCCTGCCTTGGCCTCCCAAACTGCTGGGATTACAAGCATAAGCGACCACACCTGATCTAGTTTTTTTAAAAGGCATTTACTGTGCATTTATATGCCAGTCGATCTCATGAACACTTTATTAACTCATTTAAGCCTGAAAATGACTCTATGGCATAGAGATTTTTCTTATCCTTATTTTACAGATAAGGAAACGAAGGTTAAGAGATGTAGGAAACAAGAACAAGAAATATGAATTGTTTGCGTGTATTAACTCTGTCTTCCCCTGGTTCACTGATTGGAGGGAACTCCTCAGTAGTTTTTACCCCAAAGTTATTTTGTTATTAATTCTGGCAATAAGTTGAACAGAGGTGAACAGCTTTATTGCAGGATTGAAAAGGGCCAACACCCTTCTGCAGCCTTTCATTCCCCTCTCCCACTTACCTCTTAGTGAAGAGGGCTCCCAATGCGGATGCATTCCAGAGCTTCAGAATTCTTTTTCTGAGCTGCTCCCTCCTATGGCAACGCCCACGTGAATGCCAGAGGACAATGGTGCAGACAGTTTTCAGGAACGCGTGTAAACCAGCAGCCCCTTCCTCCTCACCAGGGCCCCTGGCTGCCATGCAAGCTGCTACATCCCATAATAAACAGACCAAAACCTGGGTATTTTAGAGAAGTGGGAGCTTCAGAAGTGAAAGAAAGAGGAAGCAGGAAGAGCAAGAATAACATTAGCACTCTTTTAAGGAGAGAAGGCACGGATTACGGATGCCTAAGAAGGATAGATATGGCCTACTTACTTGGTGCTGCCTACTTCTATCATCTCCCAAAATCTCCTCTTTCTCACCCCCAAAACTCCCTTCTATTGCTTCCACTGCCAGAAGGTTTTCACTTACTTTAGCCCTCTGCCTCTATTTTTGTAATTGGGAAATGCATTTTGAGGGTAAAAAAGAATAATAAAGTCTTTAAAAGTGAAAAAGTATCTTAGGGTTAAGCAATTATCACTTACTTCACTTAAGTTGCCTCCTTCCTAATGCCAGACAGCTGCTTTGGAGGGATTTAGATTTTGATTGTTGCTGTGAGGTGGTTAATGGCAGAGCCTGAGGTTCTTTGTGGAAGTAGGCAGGTGGGATCGCTGGATCTGAAGGGAGGAATGAGGGCACTGAGAACCCAGAGAGTACAAGATAAAATGGAGAGAAAAAGCTTCAAATACAAACTTAGTCTTCTTTGAGCTTTTGTCTAGGGCCTGTGCCTCGCCTCCCTCCCATCCATCCCACCCAGAAAAGTGAGAGGAAACTCCCTGCTCACTCCTCTCCTCACCACCTGCTCCTTCCCCCAGGATGGAGCTTAAGTGGTTACTACTTAGTACTATATATAACTTGGCTACATGCAAGGTTCAAGAGGCTTGTGTGGACTGGCCTGGGAATTTGAGCATCAAGTAGAATGATGTTTCAATAAGAAAATGCATGCTGAATTCTAAACTTTGGTCACTATATTATTCTTAGATTGGGAACTGCTTATAGTGGGAGGCAATTTAGAATTCCTTCTGTCTACATTAACTTGAAGTCAGGCATTGGGTCTCTTATGGGCTGTTTTGTGAAGGCTCCACACACACCATGTTAGAGCTTAACTATCCATATACACACAGAGAAAGATCTAAAGATATATAAGTATTGTTTTATATATATATATACACACACACACATATGAAACAGGGTCTTGCTCTGTCACCCAGCCTGGAGTGCAGTGGGATGATCAGCATGATCATAGATCACTGTAGCCTTGAACTCCTGTGCTTAAGTGATCCTTCTGCTTCAGCCTCCTGAGTAGCTGGGACTACAGGCATGTGCACCATGCTCAACTATTTTTTAAATTTTTTGTAGTGATGGATGTCCCACTATGTTGCTCTTACAGGCATAAGCTACTATGCACGATCTATTTTAAATATTATACTATATTATAGATAACATATGTAGAAATATAGATATTACTTATCTACAATATTGAAGTCTTAGCAAAAATCCTTCACAGCTTAGTATTATTGTGAAACCTGTACCACAAATGCAAGAACATCTTGCTTTAAGCATTTAGAAAAATCGATGTGTAAATCCAATATTTATCATTTCTTTTGAAAGGCATCTTATGGTAAATCAGTTTGCAAAGCAAACAATAACTTTTTTCCATTTGTACTTGTTAACCCAGGTTTTGTTAGTTTTCTTTAGAGTAGGGTACAGAGAAAATGTCCTGAAAATCTGCCTAGCCTCTGCATATTTATGTATTCCCCAAACTGCTTGCTCTCCCAACTGGAGAAAGAATCTCACCAGATGGACTCTTCACTTGGCAAATATTTACTGAATGTCTGGACGCGCTGGACATTGGGTCCCTTACTTCTAAAAGCCTTCCAATCTAATCAGGGGACCATGACTGAGCAAACATTTCATGTTTTTACATATAATGGCATATAAAAGGTGAATGCCTTCAGTGTTCTCAAGTCGAAAATAGGATCAATAATGATACTTCCCACATAGGGCTATGGTGAGGATTAAATGAAAAAATATGAATGTCAATTGATTACTACAGTGGTTGGCACAGGAAGAATACTTGGGTGATTATTTCCTGAAAGCACGGAAGAGGGAAGAACTAACTAACTTTAGGAGGCGGAGAAGTTTTCAGAGATATGCAATGTGAGTTTTTAACAATGAGTTGGTGCTTGGTAAGTAGAGACATCAAGGAATAAACACTCCAGGCAAAGGTAGCTGTGTATGAAGGCTCAGAAGTCCTGAGAATGTGGTAAGTTCCAGGATCCTGGAGTTGCCTGCCATGGTTGGAAGATACAGTACATAAGAAGAAAGGGAAAATGGTGGCAAATCAGAAAATGAGCCGGCAAGGTTCCACAGATGCAGTGATGTTTGAAGGATGGGTAGAAGTTTGCCAATCACAGAAGAAGGAAGAATGCTGTATTGGTGGAAAGAGCATATACAAAGGCCTAAAGTTGTGCATGCATATGAAGTATTTGGGGGACAGTGTTCCCCCAAATAGGTGGAGCTCTGCATTGAAGAAGCTACCTCTCCCACATGGAGGTTTCAATGGTGTCTGGGCATGTTTGCTAGGCTGGTGGGGTGGACCCTTTGAAGTCAGATTGTGTGAGGGTTTCAGAGGGGAATGGAAGCAGTACATGTGCCCCCAAAAGGAGAGACATTTGGAAAATAGTAGTATGTCTGTCTTGGAGGCTTGTACTCAGCACAGACTGGCGAGCAAGCCCTGATAAAAGGGATAAAAGTGGAACTTGAATGACTTGTTTCCATAAAAAACTATGAGACTCTGAGATACAGGAAGATCCTGCTTTGGTACACATAATACACACTCAAGAACTGTTTGTTAATTGGTTTCGCATAAGGTGATAAAGTGTAACATCACAGGTTGGGAGGAAAGAGGGTACTCTCTTCACTGTGCACAAGATCTGGTGCCACTTGGGAATGCTGAGGATTCCAGAGCACAACCACTGTGGTAGCTCCTCTAGAGCAGCAGAAAGAGCCCCCACCAGGAATAGCACAGTTGGCACCAGTGGTGATATGTGTTGTGATAGACAGTCAATGGGCATTCTTTTTCTAGCAGTGCCCATCATGGAAGTGGGTGTTGGGGAGGAAAAACCTTTCCTCTATTCTCTTAGGTTCAGTAACTAGGAGCCTGTGGATTAAACTTACAAAAGACAGATTAACAGAAGGGAAGGCACACAATTTTTATTAATATTAACATGCACGGAAATTCATAAAAAGGAAGTGAAACTCAAGTGGTTACACTTTGGGCCTTTATACCCTTTTAACAAAGGAAAGGTTTGGGATTCAAGGGAGGATAAATTGTGGGAAAGCGAATGAAAATATTTGGGGGAACTAATGGACAGTAAGGGTTATTTTAGTAAGGTCTGTGTCTTGGTCTGTGTTGCTATAAAAGAATACCTAAGGCTGGGTAATTTATTAAAAAAGAGGTTGATTCGGCTCATGGTTATGCCGGCTGTACAGAAACCATGGCACCAGCAACTGTTTCTGGTGGAAGAAAGGAAGCTGGTATGTGCAGATGACATAGTGAGACAAGAATCAAAAGATAGAGGAGGAGAGGCCAGACTTTTTAACTACCAGTTCTCAAAGGAACTAAGAGGGAGAACTCACTCATTACCACAAGAACAGCACCAAGCCATTTATGAGTGATCTGTCCCCATCACCCAAGCACCTCCCTTTAGGTCCCACCTCTAACGCTGGGGATCAAATTTCAACATGAGACTTGGTGAGGCCTAACAAACCATATCCAAACCATAGCAGTCTGTTTCTGCAAACTCATCTTGTTGTTGACTTCCAGTCTTCAATTATTAGAATCATTCTTCTCTCCCCGGTATGAATGGGGGTATATTAGTCTGTTCTTGCACTGCTATAAAGATATACACAAAACTAGGTAATTTATTTAAAAAAGAGGTTTAATTGGCTTATGGTTCCACAGGCTGTACAGAAAGCACGATGGCTTCTGGGGAGGTCTCCGGAAACTTTCAATCATGGTAGAAGACAAAGAGAAGCAGGAACCTCTCAAATGACTGGAGCAGGAGGAAGAGACGGAGGAGGGGGAGGGGCTAAACTTTTAAACAGCCGGATTTCATGAGAAGTCACTCACTATCACAAGAATAGCAAGGGGGAAATCTGTTCCCTTGATCCAATCACCTCCCACCAGGCCCCTCCTCCAACACTGGGGATTGCAATTTGACATGAGATTTGGGTGGGGATGCAAATTCAAACCATATCAGGGAGCACCTTTGTCAGAGGGAAATGTATCCCCTGCTTTTAGGCAGATAAGAGGAAGGCAGATAACTCTTTTTACATCTGTTGTATCTCAGTTGCCTTCAAGTCAAAATAATCCCTCTGCCAAAATGTCATATTTTGGGGTGTCATATTCTGATCTTCTTCAAGGGTCAAAGCAAGAAAGGAATGAAGGTGTCGGTAAATGTGGTAGCAGGCAAGACTTCTCGGTGCTTCCTGGGAATCAAAGTAGAGGCAGGTCAGTGGAGACTATAGGGAAGAAAAACTTGTAAACATTGTCTACATATAGGAGACCAAATTGACAGGACTGGGTGAAATTCGGATGTGGCTAACCATAGAAAGGCGGCCAAGCTGTCTGGTTTGAGTTCTTTGCAGTGGAGCAATATTGGGATCTGTAGCCCAACATTCCAGAAGAAAGTGTGGGGATATAAAGGGTGACTATGCACAGCTCGGCATGAGTGTTGGCAACCAGAGGCCAAAATTCCATCCAGGTTGTGGGTCAAGAATTGTTGTGAGTTCCAGGGGTACAGCATGGAGCCATGGCTTCTTTTTTCTTTTCAGCAAATATTTATTTTTTATTGTACTTTAGGTTCAGAGGTACATGTGCAGATCATGCAGGATTGTTGCATAGGTACATATATGGCAAGGTGGTTTGCTGCCTCCACCCCCCCGACCCCGTCACCTATATCTGGTATTTCCCTCCCTAACTTCGCCACTCCCCCACTGTCCCTCCCTTGGTGGGGCATGGCTTCTTATGCATCTCACATGACAGGCTAATCTCCTTTTCCTCATTATCTTCAATCCTTTCTATACGATGCTGCCCCCCACCCCCCACCACCCAGTATTCAGATATGGCCAAATAGCTCTCATGTTTAAGACAAAATGACTTTCCTTTGACGTTGTATCCTTCTCCAGCTCCTTCCTTCACCATATCTGTCCATACTCTACAGTAGAACTTTTCCAAAGAGTTGTCTTTGGCTGCTGTCTCCAATTCTTCACCTCCCCACACATTTCTTACAATCCACTCCAATCTGGTCTCTGTTCCAATCACTATACCAACACTTTTCTTCTGGGTTGCTAACACCGATGTATGCTTTTCTGTCTCTATATTATTTGACATCTCAGCAGGACCTGACATGTTTGACTACTCTCGTGAAGCACTCTCATATTTCAGCTTCTGTGATAGGACAAATTTAGCTAGTATTGGTGGTTTGAGGGAATTTAGTTTGGATCAACATATGTGACAAAACTCTTATTCTGATCCCTATACAAATGTTTGTAAAAAAAAAAAAAATAATGTGAGCAGCAGACCACAATTGAGGCTGCATTGAAATCTAAGGTAATGGCCTTCTGTACCCAATCTCTTAACTATCTTGATCTTAAGGGAGGTAAGAAATCAACGGCCAATTTCAGTGCCATGACATCTGTGAATATCCATGGTCATAAATGAACACTGACTATGCTCCAGACACTATTCTAATCCCTTTATATGCAATGACTAAATTAAAACTCACTGCAAGATTGCAGGCAAAGGGCAATAATATCACTAATATCCCATTTTATAGTTGGGGGACTGTAAGTACACAGGTGGGCTTAAAAATCTATAGTCTGACTGCAGAGTTCATACTCTTCACCACTATGCATTAGTATAAGAATGTCAAAGTGATTGTGAAACCACTATGCCCACCCATGACCTGTTACCCAGTCCAAGGTCAGTATTGACCTGAAGAGTCAATCACTTATGCAACAAGACTACAGATGATTTTTCAAAATTAACTTTTTTATTAATTTAAAAATCCAGAAATACAGTGACTACATAAATAAGTACCATAATTAGGTACATGTCCTGTGAGAACAGTGAAAGTGTAATACTGTTATGTTACTCTTACTTGTTTACATGAGATAACTAGAAAATGGCTACAACTGCTAAATGATGCTTATGGTCTTTGTTGTTCCAAGTGTTTATGATACAAATAAATACACAAGAAGAACCACATCCATTCTTCTCTACTAACTGCAGGCAGCTTGGCCTCTTTTCCCTATGTCCTACTCCCTACACAACACCTAACACTGGAGGGTTTCTACTTTAACTTAACACAGCTCCCCAGCTCCTGTTTCCCACAGCACTTTGCAAAGGTGTGTCCCGGCACCTGGAGGCAGGAGTCTTTCTAGGGAAGCTCTCTGGGTGTTCTCTTAAGGCTAAGCATACAGAGAACACCTAGGTGAGAAGGCTCCAGGGTGAATCATCCAGAAGGGGAAACAACTCTTTGCTTCAGAATCCAGTTACTAGTCTCCACATTATGGAAATACTGCCACCTCTGGGACAAAGGGAGCAGCTACATAATACCCTCCCCCCTTTACCACACACACACACACACACACACACACACACGCACTCTCTCTCTCTCTCTCTCTCTCTCTCTCTCTCTAATGCTTTGTGACCTTTCAACTGGGATGCCCTACGTCCCTCTTTCAAGGAGAAAGTGTGTGATGAGGTGGTGAGAGTCTTGTCCCAAGAAGTCCTGGCCATAAGGCCCTTGTGTCTCTTTGATTGACTCCTTTATGCCAGGTTGTCATAAAGACTGAACATTTTATATTTTTATCTATTGGTGTCAAATCCTCTTAGGAAAAAATTCTCTCACCTATAGTCATGGAATGAGATATATGGGGTTTCTAGGTTCTTAAAACAATTCTGCAGTTCATTCCTACCCCTCAAAGGAAACAAATCTAGAAGGCAGGCCTGAGATCCTTGCTGTGAAGAATTAAGTCTTTCCACAAAGATGATTTCTAAAGCCAGACCTCAGAAGGGATAATTTATGCTCTTGTATTTGGCTGCAAGTAGACATTTTAGGAGCAGCCTTCTCCAGCGTTCTCAACTAAAATACTTGCTTGATGAATAAGGCAAGGATAGTAGGAAGGTTTAGGATACAGATCTTTATCAGAATTTCCAGCTCCCTAAATGAACAATAACTTTCTTAACTGAAGAGCCAACATGCAGATGCTCATGAGGACTGAACCACTTTGCAAAGTAAAAATCAACTCCTATAATTGGAGAAGGAAAACTTCCCTTTTAAAGAGCTTCTAGAATTTAATAATTTAATATAGGTTTTTCTGGCCAGACAACTAAGGTTTCAAAAATATTAGTGAGTACTGATCTATTACTTGGTGAATTTTATTGATGTGAAAGTAAAAAGATGATATTTTGGACTTCTATCAACTTCTTTCTTCAACAATAATTTTGTCTTATATGGATTCAGTTTCTGATCATTTTACTCAATTTAACTTCTTTCTGGAAGCCCCATAGGTACAAAGAGAAAAGAAAAGTGGTATCATTAGGGAAAAATTCTTTACCACTTCTAAGTGAATTAATGAGGCCATAAAATAGTATTTTTATTCTTCACCCTGTCCCTGTAGTTGGTGACTTAAACCGCCACAAAGACCTAATGGCAGATCGTTTTGTTCACAATTATTTACTCTCCTGGGCACCAAGCTACTTGGGATCCAGTCAAGGGAAAAGTAAGGTAGAGTCCTATCTTTGCCTCAGATAAAGGCTTTAGTTTAATGTGAGTGTGAATGTGTGTGTGTGTGTGTGTGTGTGTGTGTGTGTGTATGTGTGTGTCTGTGTCTGTGTCTATGTGAGAGAGAGAGAGAAGAAGGGAGGGAGGGTGTGAGGAGAGAAGATGGGGAGCTAATTTTTTTAAAAGAACACATGATATTCTAAAATCCAAAGGTATAATTTCATACAAATAATTGTTCTATACCGCAGAACTCCTACTAAGCAATTCCCTTCTCTTTCTTTCACTTGAATAACTTTCTAGATAAAAACCCTGGGGTCTTGTTTGTTCCTAACCTGTAAAGAAATGTGATTCTCCAAGAAACTAGAGTGGTGTTGTGATGTTCTATCCCTCCTCATCCCACACATAATTTAAGACTCTTCCAGTCTCTTTGGAGGAGGTGCTCAAGGGCTGACACACCATTCCACATAAAGGAGCAACTTATGCTGTGCGTGGCATGAATAATTGACTGCACTTGAGTTGGGAGTTTAGAGCACTGTTGACTTAAGCAAAATAAGCCTGCAGTCCAGCTGCAGCTTTAGTTTTCTTGCTTTGCCCTATCCAATACTGTCTATCTTGCCTAACAGTGGCCCTTTTCAGATCTCTCCAGGTACAAAACCTTGACCAAATCTTCAAGCTCTGTTCTGCACACACGACTTGAACACATCTGGCTGATCTGAGCTTCTCCTTCGGTGAAGATCTTCCACTGGCCTAAAAGGCAAACACACACAAAGTGTCCAGGAGTAAGAGGAGAGCAGAGCAAATTAGGAACAGAACCAACATACCCCCCATGCTTACCCACTGACTCATGGACCCACCAGGGGATGTGGAATACAAATGTCAGTTGGTTTCAAAAAATGGTCCCAAGACACTTTTCTAGTGGCAGATATGGAAATGAAGTTTTCATTTCAACAAACAACATTTGTAAGAATCCCAAGAATAATACAGAACTGCCCCTCCTCAACAGAAAAACCTAAGTGTTATTATTGGAATTTTTACAGTATATTTAGCATTTGCAAAATGCTTCGCTATCTGCTTGTTAGCTATTTAGGCAGCTTACTTGGCACCAGATCAAAAAGGCACTTTGGAAAACAGCACCTACTACATTACTGGGGCTTTGCTTACCCATAGGGCCCCCAAATATTGGTTTGGGTTACTTGATTACTATTTGATTATTTATCACTCTTTTCTCTATTCCTGCCACCTTTTGTTAAAAATTTATTGACATTGCTTTTTCCAATGTCCATATACTGTCCTTATATCCTCTTAGCACCCTAAGTCCCTTCCCATGGCTCCTCATCCATTCTCATATTCCCCATGGAGTCCCTTTCCACTCAGAGTAAACTTGGCTGTAGCCCTTCCATTCCCTGTTGTCTCTGCTCACCCTGGATACTTTCTTTTGTCTGCTTTTTATTCCTGTGCTCATGGTACTACAAGCTGGAGAACTCCTAGTCCAAGTTAAGCCAACTCCTCTTAAGCCCAAACCTGTCTTGAACCTCTTTTTTTTCACTTAGCCACATGAGAACATGACCCACCTTCCCTATGGGCTTGATTTCTCTACTCCTTTCTCCCTTGAATTTCCCTTTTCCCCATTATCTATGACTCAATGGGAAGATAGAAGAAAAAACAAAAAACGAGAAGAGAAGCTGGGCAAGGAACCAGCTGTTACTGAAACCCTATAATGTGCCGGGTTCTGCTAGGCACATTATATAAAGGAGTTGGGCTTGTTCTTTGCTCCTAGGTGACCCTGTAGGATCATACCAACTTCCTTCAGCTACACACAGTTTGAGAAACATACCTTCTACTCCATTATATACCCCAAATCCTGCTATGGGCACAGGGTACATCTAAATCATCTTTTAAGTCCCCTGGAACCTAGCACAGTGCCTTGTTCACAGTATGAACTAAAATATGTAACTTCAAAAGTCTCATCATTGATCCTAGGATCCTAGACTCTGCCTCCTTTCTTACTCATATGAAAGGACTCCCAACTTGTCTATTTGAATTCTCATAATGACCTGTTATTTTCTATTAGTCCTGCTAAGGACAAGCAACTGACTTCCTTGACCCTCTTTCCAGCTGTCTATTAGATAACTTTGCTCAGATGGCTCTTAAGGATATTAATCTAACCATGTTCTGAGTGAAACTCTTTTTCACCAATACCTGCTTGTTCTTTACAATTTCCCTGTTGGTGAATGGTATTACTATTCACCCAGTCAAGTTACTAATATTGGAACCATTCCCAACTCATTTCTCTCTTTAATGCCAATCTTGCTAATTTAACCTCAGAAATGTTTCTCACAGTGGCCGCTCCTCCCCTGTCTCACCGGTTTAATATAATATAATTACTTCCTAATTCAGACTATCCGACTTCTCTTACTAAGGGTCCACCATTCACTCCACACAGCAAGGACCTCTTTCTAAAAGAAAGAAAGAGAGACAGAGAGAGAGAGAAAGAAAGAAAAAAAAAAAGGAAAGAAAGAAGGAAGGAAGGAAAAAAGGAAATAAAGGAAGAAAGGAAGGAAGAGAGATCTGAATCCACCATTCACTTGCTCGAAAACCTTCACTGGCATTCTCTGGCCTAGAGATCAAGTCCAATGTCCTAACATGATAAATTGGGCTCTTCATAATCTGGCTTCATTAAAGTATGTGCTTAATGTAATAGATCCATCCGATAGCTGAAAGGCATTTTTCCAAAGCACCATTTTGATACCTCTATGCTATTTGTAAGTTTGCAGCAGCTACTGATGCTACTTGCCTTACATCTGAACGTTTTACTGGCTTCTTTCAGGACCTATGACTACTTTACCTCCAAATCTTCTTTTAGTGCACCTTCTGTGGCCTTTGCGATCATTCCTCACTCCCACCCACATTTCTTGTTTGCTCCTGAGTCTTCTCTTAGGCTGCACCGTTTTCTTGGACTGATTTCCTGACCCATTGTCTAGTCACACCCTTCTCTTTCAAACCACACCTCCTCCCCGAAGCCTTCCCTAACTAAGCCCACCTGGCTCTCATCTCATTGTTCTTTGCAGATTCCCCTGAGCACTTTGGTATTTCACGCCTCAGAACTATACTAATTCATATGAAAGGCATTTTCATGTTCTGTCTCATCCATTAGAATTTCCTGTGGAAACTGCCTTTTATCTCATTAGACGTGCTTCCCCCCGCCCCTCAGCACCACCCCAGGGCCTAGCAGTATCTTAGTCCCAAGGCTCCATCCAGTGTGGAAAGTGGGAGAGCTGCAAGTATTTTTGAGTGCCTAAATGCTCTGAAGAAAACATGACCACCCAGGGGCTGTTCCCAAGGAGTAAATGAGATTTCATACAACACAGGAATTGATATGCCT
>NW_016108183.1:171947-200774 GCF_001604975.1 Cebus imitator | reverse complement strand
CCAGAAGACACATCCTTCCAGATATGAAGTCTCCACAAATATACCAGACCTGGAATCTTATAAGCTTTCTCCAACCCTCTTGAGACTCTGTGCTTAGCAGTTTCATTAAAGACATTCAGGAAGCCTTGACATGAGGTATCCTATGCTCAGATTTGGGTTTGCATTCACCATGTCCAAGCTTTCCAGATTATGTGCAGATTACCCCATTCACTTCTAAGTCACCCAGAAGAGAGATGGAACATCCTTTAGTGTTGACACTAAGCAGTGCTAATATTCACTGAGATTGCAGAGGGACTTTAGCTGTGGCTATGCTAAATTGAAAACTGGATGTGTTTTCTAGGAGCATTCAAGAGAAGTACTACTTACTCAGGGTTGTTCTGGTCACCAGCTTGAAGTGATGAAGCTCCTCAAACATCCTCTTGGAGATCTTCTCAATATGGAAGTGCTGGAGAATGCCTAGGGTCAAGCAAAAAGTGGGGAAGGTGGTCAGGCACTTTATCTGGAACCATCAACTCCTTGTTTTCTGCTCAGGCTCAGCATATTATTTCATTACTAGGGCTTAGGAGTATCAAGCTGGGCTGTGTAATGTGCTTAACCAGGAATTTGGATGGCTCAAGGGTTATAATTGACTCCATTTGTTGCCTTGGCTTACTGGCTTCCCCTCGGCTTCTCCAGTGGATGGAAATAAGGAAGACAGTGCTGCTGACCATGAGACCCTCTCCTAGGGAAAGCCACATGGAATCAAGCATAGGTGCTTATTGCAGTTTCTGCAGCCAAAGGTAGTATTAAGAATTCTGCCTTTGCCTCCAACCTGGGTAGACTGTGTCCCTGTCAAACTGCTGGGCTGTCCTCCTGGACATCCAGCACTGACATCCAGCAATAGGACTGCAGGCAGGTTGGTTTTATAAACGGAGAAGCCACCCTCGTTCTTGAACTCAGGGAAAAGCATATTTTCCTTTGGGAAAAAATATTCACAGATCCTTTAGCCTTCCTTATTCATAAATGGGGAGTTAAACTGGAGTGTCCCCAACTATCTCAACCTTGCCTGAATAGCTTTTATCACAATAACAGGTAGACAGCTGACAACCGCCTTGTAGTTAAGGAGCAACATGCTACCAGCCCACTTAAATGGGAAAAGCAGATGGAGACTCTTTTTCTGTGTCCACCAAGCACAGACCTTGATAACCCAGCCCTGTGAACAAGAGGATATTTAGATGCTACATTAGCAAGCTGAAATTCATCGGCATACCTCTGAGAGGCAAAAGATGTGGGATGACGAATAGTGGGTCTACTGCTGGGGAAATGCAACAAGCCAGTGCCTAGTCATAGGTGGCCTGTTATGCATGAGCTAGGGAGTTAAAGATGGCAAATCAAAACACCTAGGCATAAAGCAAAAATTAGCATGAGTGAGAAACATATACATGTTCAATCATCTTTTTTAAGGGGTAGGGAGAAATGCATTCTTTTGACAAGGGCTGTTGTCTAAAGGGGAAGATAAAAGCCTCATATATACTGAACAGTCTTTTTCAAAGCATTGTCCAAGTGCCACCTGCATTAGAATCACCTGGCTATTGGTTAAACATGCAAATGTTTGGACCCTACCCAAGGTCTACTGAATTCTTATCTCTGGAATGGGGCCAGGTAGCTGCATTTAAAACCAGCTTCCTGTGTAATGCTGTGGCATACAGAAGTTTGAGTACTCTTGAGCCTTATGTGAGAGCCACTAGCAAAAAGATGTGTATTATTTTCCAGCCAAAATCTCACTTCTCCTCTTAAATTGCAAGGAAACTTGACCACACTAAATCAGTACTAGTCTTGAGCTTACAAAATAGTTAGAAGAGCTGTATGATCACAATGAACACAATGTAGCTTGCCGTGGTAGTCACTGTGAATAACTGGAAAAAGAATTGCACATTGTGACTGGGGTTTCTCCAGACAGACTATAATCTTCTTGAGGGGAGGCATGATGTTTTAAATTTGTTTTTTTTGAGATGGAGTTTCACTCTTGTTGCCCAGGCTGGAGTGCAATGGTGCCATCTCAGCTCATCGCAACCTCTGCCTCCTGTGTTCAAGTGATTCTCCTGCCTCAGCCTCCTGAGCAGCTGGGATTATAGGCATGCGCCACCACACCTGACTAATTTTTTGTATTTTTAGTAGAGACGGGGTTTCTCCATGTGGGTCAGGCTGGTCTCAAACTCCCGACCTCAGGTGATCTGCCCGCCTTGGCCTCCCAAAGTGCTGGGATTACAGGCATGAGCCACCGCACCCAGCCTACATTTGTTTTACCCCAGAATACACATCACCATATTAGGGGCCTAGCTTTGCCCTGAATGAATGGGTTTTCATGGTTGTTGAGCTTTATACTAGAAAGAATGATAGACTACAGTTTGGTAGTTTGCAATCCTGGCTACACATTATAATCACTTGAGAAGCATGAACAAACACTGATGCCCATGCCCCACTCCAGAACAACAAATCAGCATCTCTGGGGTTAGGGCCCAGATGTTCGGTGTTTAAAGGAAATCAAAACTCTGATGATTCTGATGTGCAGCCAGGGTTGAGAACCACTTCTCCAGCTTTTGGTAGTGTTAAAAAGACAACTGGCCGGGCACGGTGGCTCAAGCCTGTAATCCCAGCACTTTGGGAGGCCGAGGCGGGTGGATCACGAGATCAAGAGATCAAGACCATCCTGGTCAACATGGTGAAACCCCGTCTCTACTAAAAATACAAAAAATTAGCTGGGCATGGTGGCGTGTGCCTGTAATCCCAGCTACTCAGGAGGCTGAGGCAGGAGAATTGCCTGAACCCAGGAGACGGAGGTTGAGGTGAACCGAGATCGCGCCATTGCACTCCAGCCTGGGTAACAAGAGCGAAACTCCGTCTCAAAAAAAAAAAGACAACTTTGGAAACTCAAGGGTCAATACTTGACCTTTAGCACAAGCCATCGTTAAATTTGAAAGACCATAATGACGATGGTGTTAGACATGTCAGTTTCTAAGCAATCAAAAAAACTTCTAATCCAAACAAGAGAACAGGTTGAAGCAAAATTAAGGTAAGTCTTCTCTTCCTTTTCTGTGCCTCCTTACAAAGATGAGAATGAATGTAGTCTTGCTCACCCTTTCGAATAGTCCAAACGTGGACCTCTACCTGAGGTGGTCTCTCAGTCTCCAGTGCTATTTTTCTGGTTGTCTCCCCATCCTCCATAAATACAGACTCATACACAGGCATCGTTTCTTCCCCACAGAAGTAGCCTTTGTTGTCAAAGCTTTGGCCTGGAAGTTCTTCTGGAATTAGGAAGCAAGTAGAATTTTGTCATGGTTTTCTAAAGTTAGAAGTGAACTTCTGCATTTATGTATCTCATTGTTCATAACATCTCACACTTATCAAAACTGGACAATTAACAAGGACATTCTTTGAGAGACAGAAATTCCACCCATACTTCATTAGCTCAGTTTAGGCTGCCCCTGCAACAAGCCACAGATTAAGCCACAAATCATAAAGGAGCACGTAACTTTTGATTGAAGTTCATGTGTTGACAGAATCCATAGTTCTTCAGAATACTGGCCCCCTACTACTGTCGCTGAGAAGTAGACTTTCATGAGGAAAAATGTAGCCAGGTACAAATCTCTTAGGCACTTAAGGGAACATAGGACTTTCTGTACAGGGTCAGGATCATGCTCTGTCCAGCTCAGTGTTGCCAAGAGAGGCCCAAGGAATGGGCTGACAAAGGGCCTTGGTTGACATCCTTGACATAACTTTGGTATACTTAGAAAATATTCATGACACTCATTTATGTGCATATACTTGCCCAAAGGATCTATCCAAATTGGCTTGACATTTCTGAATGCTCTTTGATTTGTTTGTAAGGGAAACAATAATACCGGATCAGCACCAGTGCCAAAATCTAGATGTCAGATTAGTCATATGTATGCTATGCCAAATGAATGGTTGGAAGACACAAAAAATTGGTCAAATCCCTGAACTATGGATCATTTAATGTGTAAACTAAACTGTTGAATTTCAGCTCGCAGGCATAAAGGTACCAACCCCCTAATATTCTCCATTTCACTCCACCCTCCTCTTTCCTCAGCCCCCTGTTTTAAAAAGTTTCTTATGGTTGGTTATCAGTAAGTTAAGTTTCCTTGCTCGCCTTGTAATTACTACTCTCTTGAGCTTCCTGCTTAAAGCTTACACTCAAATCAGAACAACAGAAGCCACCTGCAAGAATATCTGAATTGTTGAGGATGAAACCACTGAGTGTTGAGTGCTTTGGATCTGTGACTCTAATTAGGGAGACTCACTGTTAGCCAATCAGACACATTTAGATGAGAAGTTGTAATCAAATTGCTATTGTATGTCTCTTGCTAACCTGATTAGCTTTCCCACCCCTACCACCATTTGGCATTGTAAAGACAAAACCACAGCCTTATCTTGATGATTCCAGATTGGATTACTCAATTTGTGCATTATCATAGAATCAGGCTTTTTGTTTTCCTCCTTTTGTCCTTCTTTTTAGCTATTTATTTACTTGGTGGGACAGTCTTTTTGGTGGTATGGTGGGTAATAAGGGCTGTGTGCTGGCACTTTTTAAATGGGTTGGAGAGAGGGAGGAGGCCACTGAGTGTACAGAGATTTCTATGTATTCAATTATCATCTTTAGAATGACAGCTGATTTCTCAAAGTTTGCTCACCAGCTAATATTGGCTACAGCTATAACTGACATGAAATCCATGATAGCACTGGCAGAACCTGTAATATGCTAAAAGTTCTCCTACTAGCCTGAAGAGTCATCTTGCACCACTACCTCCTTCCCTCCAAGAGCTTAATTTACTTGACGGAAGGGATCTACAAACAACAAAACTCATTATTGACTTAACCCTGGCTGCTACTTGAAAATACTAAGAAAAGCAAGGTTTGTCTTTAGAACTACCTATTCAGCAACATCCACCAGTTCTACGATTCAAGGTGCTTTCTGACCACTACATGTTCACCTACTCTCATTTTCTTTTGGGGAAGACAATGTGCTTTAAGTCATTTCTGGCCATTTCCATATCCCATGAGAATGTTCCCATCCTGAGCCTTCCAGAATTCCTTGCAGAAGTGGTAATGAAGGAGATGTATTATCCCAGCTAAGAAAACTTTTAAGTCTTAATATGAATTTTTAATGCCATAACCTAAAAGGAGTATTTAATTATGGAAATTCCAGGTATTGGAGTGGTATTGTGGTTGTGTGTATGGTAAATGCTCATGACAGCAATAACTTAAGCATATACTTAGAATGACCCTGTATGGCAGACACATCTGAATGTGTGTTCAGACCTTGGGAATCTGGGCGTGGCCAATTGGGAGATTCTTTCCTTGTCTATGAGGACCATCTGAATCCCAGGCCCATCCCTGGGGCTGCACAGGGGATTGAGACCTTAAGTTTTCGGTTAGATGAAGGTTGTCAGGGAGAGGTCGTTAAAGGGAGAGTGTTCAGTGAAAATGCTATATAAACTGCATGCTGTCTGCAAACAGTTGCAGTTTTCCTGCCCAACCTGCTGCCACTGGACTGTTTCTATATGTAAGGTGGTCCTCTTGTCCAGTCCACCTCCATTGGACTCTCTCCCCTGTATGTAAGCCCCGAATAAAACTCCATGTTTTGTTTGCTGGCTCTGGGTCTTGTCTTCAGCCTCTTAAACCTGGTTCCTTCCCTACTGAGGTTAATAGGGGTTTGGCATGACAGTGTGAGAAGTGAGTTGGGGAACCTCAGGAAGTGGACATCTTACCTAACCCTGTGGGTGGCCACCAATATGCACGGTGAGGTCAAAGGGAAGAGAGAGATGAAACTCCCATCCTTAATTTTGGTCCTAGTTTGTTATTGTAGGAGCCTGCAAACATTTGTTACAATGAAACATTTGGCTGGATTATCAGTGAATTTTATTTATCTCTTTTCCCTTTTCAACATAACTGAATTTACTGTTCTTTCTTCCTTCCATCTACTTCTCTCTTCACTCCCTTGGTTCCTTTTCTTCTGTGTCATGTGCCATTTTTTTAAGAGGCCAGTGTTGTCATGAATATCCCGTTTCTCACCCCTTCACGTCATTCAGGACTCTATTCAAATATCACCTCTTTGGGGAAGCCTTCCCTGACCACTACTTTAAAAGTGCTTCCTGCCCCATTCACTATCTCTTGATCCTCTTTGGTTTTTCTTCACAGCACTCATCACAATCTAAAATTACCTTATTGATTTGGGTTCACTGTCTTTCTTTTCTGCTAGAATGTAAGGACCATGCTGGTAAGCAGCTTTTGTCTTGTTCACATCTCTGTCCTCAGTGTGTATAACCGTGTCTTGCACACAATAGGTACTTAAAACATATTTCCAGATTGAATGCATGAGCAAGTGCATGCCTCCTGATGCCCTGCAGTTGCAGAGTACCTGGAGTAGATGCCCATGGCTACGTGGATATTGACTCTCAGGCAATGTGACTAAGGAGCAATTCAACATGCAGACACCCATGTCTGGCTCATGGAGAGGCAGATACACAGAATGGGACAGAAATTCTCTTCTTCCATGTTGCTCAATCAATCGTCTATCTCCATATATTTGAGCAGAGTGGGAAAGTGAGCAAAGAATATGTTGCCAACTGGGATGCTGGAGGGCAGTTTTTACGTGATAAAACATATTATGTTTTCTAAATACAAAAGTAATATGTATTTAATGTCGAAAATTTGGAAAATGCAAATAAATACAAAAGAAAATAAGAGTGACCTGTAATTCAGTCACCCAAAGATGGTCATTGTTAACATTTTGCCATATGCTCCTCCAATCTTTTGTCTTAGCATATATAAACCCTTTCCCTTTCCTTCCCTCCCCTCCCCTCCCCTTCCCTTCCCTTGCTTCTGGCTGTTGCCCACATTGGAGTGCAATGGCACAATCTTGGCTCACTGCAACCTCCACCTGGACTCAACCCATCCTTCCACTTCAGCGTCGCAAATAGGAGTAGCTGGGACTGTGGGCACATGCCACAGTCCCTGGCTAATTTTCGTATTTTTGGTAGAGAAGTGGTTTTGCCATGTTGTCCAGGCTGGTCTTGAACTCCTGCACTCAAGCAATATGTCAGCCTTGGCCTCCCAAAGTGCTGAGATTACAAGTGTTGGCCACCGTACCTGGTCAATGCTTTCTTTTTTAACACAAAAAGTGGGATCATAACATTCATATTGTTTTTTAGCTTGCTATTTTTACTTAATAAATACATTGCAAACATCTTTCTCTGCCATTCAATCTTGATATATAATGAGTTTTAATCGCCATATTAACATTCCACAGTATAGATATACCATAATTTGTTTAATCATTCTCATATTGGCGAACTTTCAGATTGTTTCCAATTTTTCAGTATTGTAAACAGCATTGCAGCAAAAATTCTTATTTGTATATCTTTGTGTATGTCTCTGATTACTTACTTAGGATTTCTAGAAGTGGAATCATTTACCCATTTTTTTTTTTTTCTTTTGAGATAGGGTCACTCTCTGTTGCCCAGGCTGGGGAGTAATGGTGTGATCATGGCTTGCTGTAGCCATGATCTTGTAGGCAAGTGATCCTCTCACCTGAGCCCTCAGTCTCCCAAGTAGCTGGGACTACAGACACGTGCCACCATGACTGGCTATTTTATTTTTCAATTTTTGTAGAGATGGAGGTCTCACCATGTTTCCCAGGCTATCTCAAACTACTGGGCTCAAGAGATCTTCCTGCCATGGCTTCCCAAAATGCTGGGATTACAGGTGGGAGTCACTGCATCCAGCCACCAAATGTTTTAATAAACATTACCAACCTAAGAGGACAATTGTTTTAAAAGCAATGACTGTTGTTTGTCCTGTTCTCACAACTTTTTGATTATTTCAGTTTTTAATTGAATCACCTGCATCAATAAAATTTTAAGCACACAATGAAATAAGATTTGGTTTGAAAGCCTGAGATTCAGATTGTAATATTATACAATAAGAGGGTTTATGTTATCATGGGTAATTTATGTAAATATTAGTTTTTGCCTGAAATTATCTTGTTGCATTACTTTTTAAACTATAGGTGTGAGACTCCTGACAGAAGAGAAAACTGTGTTCATGAAACTACCACTATGTGACGCTAAAGGGTTTGAGGATCCAGTGAGACCACAGACTTGGAAGTCACAATAGGTCATCGTGGCTAGGTAGCCCCGATGTCCATATCATCCTTAGAACGTGCTGACTCCATTGGCCAGGTGCAGTGGTTCGGGCTTATAATCCCAGCACTTTGGGAGGCCAAGGCGAGTGGATCACTTGAGCTCAAGAGTTGGAATATCCAGGTGTGGTGGTGCATGCCTGTAGTCCCAGATACTCAGGAGGCTGAGGCAGGAGAATTGCTTGAACCAGGAGGCAGAGGTGGCAAGTTTGCAGTGAGCCGAGATCGCACCACTGCACTCCAGTCTGAGCGACAGAGCCAGACACTGTCTCAAAAAAAGGTATTCTCTCTGTACTCGTAATAAATATATTTTCTCATAAATTTCAATGTCCCAGTTCTCTACACCATGTCAGATAGCTCCTGTTGTTTCTGTCCATACCCTGCCCCCTGTGTAATCTGAAGATGGGGGTTGTCACATTGAGGAAAATTTTGTATCATAAATCAGTGCTTTTCAACCTGTAATGTGCATTAGAACCACCTGGGGTTCTTGTTAAAATACATATTATGATGCAGTAGGTCTTGAGTGGGGGCCTGTGAGTCAACATTTTTAACCAGCTCCTAGCTGTTGCCAGTCCACAAACCGCATGTTGAGTAGCAAGACCATAAAGCACCCTGGGCCTACAGCAGGACTTCTCAAACTTTTCTGCACATAATGTTCACCTGGGGATCTTTAAAAAATGCCACAGCCAGTGGGTGCCTGTAATCCCAGTTACTCGGGAGGCTGAGGTAGAAAAATTGCTTGAACTTGGGAGGCAGAGGTTGCGGTGAACCAAGATCACACCACTGCACTCAGCCTGGGCAATGGAGTGACACTCCATCTCAGAAAAAAAAATGCCACAGCCCAGGCCACACTTCAAATCAATTAAATTATAGTCTCTGGGGATGGGACACAGATATATGTAGAAGTTCTCCAAGGGCTTCCAATGTTCAGACAAGTTTGAGTACCACTGGCCTGCAGGAAAATGCTCAATACATATACATTGATTCAGGGCATGTTTTCTACTAGTCATGAGGAACTAAATTGGAGAAGTATATAATTTAGCTCTCTACCTACTTTTAAAAAATGTTTGAATTTTCATCTGTGTTTATCAAAATGCTTTGCAAAAAGCATAAGAAATGATAAATTCATGTCCTTGGGATTTACTAAATCATTGACTCTTAGAATGTTGGAGCTATAAGGGCCCAAAAAAATAATATACTCTAACCTTCTCATTTTGCAAAGAAGGAAACTGAACCTCAAAGAGGTGAAGTGACTTGTTCTAGGTCACACAGGAAACCAGTGGCAAGCCAGAGGTAGAATGATTGATTACCCATCCTATCTGTCAACCCCAATATTATGGATTATATTTTTGTTTAGCTCATGTTTTAAAAACTACCATTTAAATAATTAAATTGTCTTTTTCATCAGTCAATATTTTCTACTGGCATAGAAAAAACAATGGTCTGGAAGTGACTTGAGTTATAGGCCTTGGTTTTATGATCGATTAGTTGAATAAATCTGGGCAAGTCATGTGACTATATACTTCAGTTTTCTTATCTTTAAAAGACAAATAATAATAATATAATTATAGGATTTTAGTGTTAGAAGGGAGCTTACAGATAATATTTCTAAACTTTCAATTGTACAGAAAAGGCTTATGAGGCCCAGAGTGCACATTTCCAAGGTCACTCAACACCTTAGGCTTGGATCAGAACCTGGTCTCCTTCCACTATAACTCACCTGCCTCTCGTCCTGTCTCAAAAGGGCAATGGATGTGATTGTACTTTGATGGGTTTAATAGTGATATAGATGAAAGCTGCTACTGTTCTTCCTAATCATCATGACAGACTAAATTCTCTAGTATTTAGAAAAGCACAGATAAGTTCAGCACTCAGCAATACAGGAGATGTGTGGTAGATACAAGCAAATCCCCAGCATATTTTTCGGTAGTAAATTTCTTCCAAGCAACTGTCTTTTCAGTATTTCAAGAAAAGAGAAAATGAAATCAATTATTATCAGAAATATTACTATTGTAATTATATGAAAGGTTATGTTTCTGATGCCCAAAGAGTTTAGAAAGGCCATGTGGGGATGTCAGTCAACCAAAGGCAGGGCCTCCAACCAACGCACCTTTTGCCTTTTTACCTGGACACACCTTGCAGCACTTTCCATCTATTTTTTGAGGATACTTGCAGGGGTATCGATTGGGGCAGTGGATTTTCTTACACTCTTGCTTGGTGACATTACAAGTACATAGCACACACTCCACAATGCCAAATGCCCGGAGGTTTGGGTGCCAGGACTCGCCATGAGAATAGGTCTTTCCATTGGAAACACATACTGGAAGAGAACACAGAATTAGCAATTAAAAGCTAAGGAGCTAAAATGTAACCCTATATTTAGAACCCAAGCCCTGAAATACTTAACACATCACACATCTTTTGTTCTTGTCATAGCCATGGGGCTATGTTGACCGAGTAGTATCTGTGACCAAAAAACAGCTTGGGCCATATTCTATTCTCAGCAGCTTCTGCAGATTCTTCATCAGCAGCTTCTGGATGCTTATAAATGGCCTCACGCATAGTAGGCAGTCTATAAATATATATATATTTTTGAGACAGGATCTTGCTCTGTTGCCTAGGCTGCAGTGCAGTGGTGTGATCATGGCTCACTGTAGCCTTGACTTCCCGGGCTCAGGCAATCGTCCCACCTCAGCCACCTGAGTCACTGGGTCTACTGTGCACTACCATACCCTGCTACTTTTAAAAAAAATTATTTTTGTAGAGATGGGATCTTCCTATGTTGCTTAGGCTGGTCTCAAACTCTGGGACTCAAGAGATCCACCTGCCTCAGCCTCCTAAAGTGCTGAGATTACAGGCATGAGTCACCACACCCAGCCTATATATATATATACACATACACATACACATATATACATATACACATATATATAAAGTACGAGAATAAATGAATGCATATATATATATTTTAAGTGAGAGAATAAATGAATGCATATATATATATATATATATATATTTTTTTAAGTGTGAGAATAAGTGAATGCATGAAAGCAGAGTTCTATCTCTAGAAGAATGGAATGTTAATATTTTCAGTTCTGTCGAAATTTGTATGGCCCAAGTGGATGTACTTCCAGGCATGAAAATTTCCTTGGGAGACTTGCTTTCCATGGAGGCTAGATGCAAAAATTACTGCTCTTCCCAAAGGGACAGTTTCTTCCAGACCCTGAAGAAAATCCATTCAGAATGTCAAATACTATGAGTCTGTCTGATCTGCCAACATGTATAGGTATGGAACTTAATGGTGCTGGGCACTCTTTGGTGTGGGAAAGAAGGTGATAGTCAAGACTAAGAGGCAAAAGACCAAGGCCTCCTGGGTAACTTGTGAAGGAATAGCCTTTTATGCCTCTAATCTTTTGGCGATTTCCTCAGTCTCCCACCTCATAGTGGCTATAGAGATTTGGCTACAGCTGATCACTGCTTGCTTCACAGATATCCTTTGGCAGTTTGACATTTGTTAAGTGGGAAGCTAAGTCATTGGTCCCATGTCTTCTGAGGGGCCTCAAAAGAACAAGCATCTGGCTGAGTGTAGTGGCTCATGCCTGTAATCCCAACACTTTGGGAGGCCAATGCAGGAGGATCCCTTGAGCCCCAGAGTTCAAGACCAGCCTGGCAAAGAAAGGGAGACCCCAGTTTCTACAAAAATAATAATAAAATAGTAGCCAGGTGTGGTAGTGCACACCTGTAGTTCCAGCTACTTGGGGGCTGAGGTGGGAGGATTACTTGGGACCAGGAAATCGAGGCTGCAGTGAGCCGTGATGGCACCATTGCACTCCAGCCTCGGTGACAGAGCAAGGCCCTGTACCCTTCCCCCATGCCCCCCAAAAAGGAGCAAATATGTGGGATGCAGGCTGAGGGGACTATGAAAGAAAGGGGCCACAGGAGCATCTTTCTATGCAAATCAGCCCCAAATATATCTGGCTCCGACTATAAGGCATGGAGCTAGGCTCCAAGAAAAGAACTGCACAGGGCTGCAAAATGGGGAAGTCTGAGGATGAGTTATCTCCCTTTTTCAGAGTGCTGAGACATTGTGGAGATTTCAAGTCATGATAGGACTGGGTGTGTTTATTGTTATTCCCATCACCTCATCATACCCAGAAGACTTGTTGGCATCCCAATCAACATGTCTAGGGTGGGTTTTATCACTTCAGGCTGGGCTGTGGGGCAGAAATAGTCCCACTTGAGGCATTTCTAGGAATTGGCTGATTTGGCTGCAAGACAATGGCCTCAGAAGGATGAATCACTGGGCTATTCCTTTCTCATCAGGTCCACTGGGTCGCATTAGGAAGTAAGGATGATGTTGGCTGCCTTTTCCTGTTCTTTGCAAGTGCTGCTAGAATAGAAGCCACTCTAGTCCGTCAACCCATGCAAAGATTTCCAAGAACCTAAACTGGAGTGGCTTGCAATCTTACAATGAGACAGATTGGAGAACTGACACCTCGACTGTGAGGCTCAGCACTTGTGGACAGGATCACACAAGACAGGCCAGATGTGCTGTTCTCTCTCCTGCCCTTACTTCTTTTTTTTTTTTTCTCCCCAAACAGTGATGTTCCCTTCTAGATAATGTGATCAAGTGGATACATTATCCACTGCAGGGGAGGCAGGACTCCCAGTGTTATATAGCCAGGTTTCCTCTCCCCTGAACATTTGGACTAAGGGAATAGTCTAGACTGGATGAGAGCCTAAACTCTGCAATGGAATAGGGTGAGGTTAATTCTCGACAGGGAAGCATAGCCCTCTCCTTACCCAAAAAATTCTCGAGATGGTTTTGAATCATCCAGCTTGGGAGTTGGCAGTGGGGACAAGTGATTCCTTGGTAAACTATATTAGAAAAGTCAGAGTAGAACTGTTGCATCCAAATCAGTGGGGACAAATGAATAAATGTAAACCAGCTAGGGTTTTTGTAGGCCATGTAGAAAATCAAGCGATGAGCCTCTCTGCCCTGAAATTAAAGGGACCTTGTGGAAATAATGGGATTTAGGATTTTCAAAATCCATTTCCATACACTTTTAAAAGGCTTTGAAATACCTTCAGAGCAAATGGAATCCACTGGAGGAAATTTAGAATTGAAAAATCAAACAATCTTAACCTAACTCTTCCTCCTTATTTCATACACTTTTATCAGAAATCCTTGGAACTTAAAAATAATAAATTTCAAATCAAACACAGATCGATAGTAAGTATTTCAAATTCTTCTAATACATCACCATTTTCCATTAACAGTTTTATTTGAATGTTCTTTCAAGACTGCAAATTTCAAAAGCAATTCAATTTTTTATCTGTAATCGGAAATTTACATCTAACTAGTAACAGATGTGATCAACTAGCTATGGCTTGAGTAGCTTTGTTGAAATTTATGGTACGAGTTACTTGTAACAGTTTTTTAGCCGTGTTATTCTATCATTGGTTTAATAATTTATTAATTTTAACCCATTCAGAGAACTGTTTTTGATTTGTTTTTTCTTTAAAGGAAACAAAACATGTTTGTGGTTTCATAAAAAGGAACCAGCTGAACCCTTTCTCCAACAAGCTGGTTGACAGGATGCCTAAAAAAATAAGAAGCAGTTAATTGTTTCGTTGAGTTTCTCCTCCCCTGACTCGTGCTACTGCTAGGTTGGGGGGAAGATGGAGGCCAGAAACTCCTGTGCAAGAAGAAACTGGAAGCTATGGAAGTCTGTGGGTGCCTGCTGTAGCCAGTTGATCGACTAAGTGGACTGCATGTCAGCCTTAACCTGATCAGTCTTCCTGGTGCTCAGCCAGGTGGTTTTGGGGTTTCTCACTGGGTTACTCTCTTTCCTTTAATTTTTAATTTAGAGAGAGGGTCTCACTTTGTCACCCAGGATGGAGTGTAGTGGCACAATCATAGCTCACTGTAACCTTGAACTCCTGGGCTCAAGTGATCCTCCTGTCTTAGCCTCCCGAGTAGCTAGAACTACAGGCACACACTACCATACTTGGCTAATTTTTTTTTTAATTAATTTTTTTGTAGTCTTGTTATGTTGCCCAGGCTGGTCTTGAACCCCTGGCCTCAAGTAATCCTCCTACCTCGACCTCCCAAAATGCTGGGAGGCATGAGCCACTGCACCTGGATTACTCATTTTTAATGGCAGTCTCATATGCTACACATTGAGCCAGAATCTGAGTGTGGGGGCAGCAATATGCATCTTTAATGAGAGCCCCAGGAGAATCTGGGGTACATTGAGATATGACAGTTGCTATTTCTAAGATATGGGTAACAGCTTCAGTGATGTTTGGCACTGAGTACCTTTGAATGTGGGGTCCTATACTAAAACAGGAACAATCACTCATTTGGTTAAAGACCCAAGGAATTTTCCGAAATGACCTACAATCCCCAGGGACAATTGAGAAAATATGGGAGTCTGTTTCACAGGCACAAAAGGGGCTGAACTATGTTCTTTTGGCTGCATTTAAGGAAGTCTAAAGAGTCTCCTGGAGTCACCTGACCATACCGACTTTATAGACTTGATGCTAAGTGAGTCACATGTCAATATGGGCTATTCCTGGGAGAAAGGGTCCTTTCCCAGCTCCAGCCCTGCAAAGACCAGGGCTGCTGAAGCCCTGTTGTGGAAGTATACAAGAGAAGAATGCCCCTTACCTTGTCCATGCTTATGTTTGTTATTGATGACAATTTGCACAATGGTCCCTGATGCTTGCTGAGAATCCATAAGAGCTCCCCGGTGACTTCTGGCCCCAGGAAAGCGAGGCAGACCTCCAGCCTGTCGACTTGGTGGAGGATCATAGTGAGAGTGGTGGTAAGAATGTCTCTGTAAAATGACAAGAACAAATTTAGTCCAAAAGCCACCAATGAGATCATAGAGATTAAGTTATATACATTAGAAGTCATTCAATGATTTTGATTTATAGTGGTGAGCTCTGATTTCAGCTGCATGCTCACCTACACCAATAGAAATAGGGTGTGGTAATATAAAAGCAGTGTTGGCAACATGCTGAGATTTTTCTCTCTTTTAAAATATAGGACTAGATTCACAGACAAACTTCTCAGGGAGAAAAGAGCCAACAAAGCTAAAGTGTCCTGCTGCTGCCAAGACTCTCACATTCGATTTTAAGAGGTAAGACAGTAGTCGGCACAGAAGGCAGAATGTGAATAGAGGCTGCTAAAGAAGCAAGAAGTCCTGCATAAATCAGGAGGAGAAACAGAGAACTTCTAGTTGGGGAAAGTTTGTGACCTGGGCCATAAAGAATGGGTAGACTTTTTTTACAGGCAGAGTTTTGTAAGGGGAATAATCCAGGCAGAGGTTTCCAAGTTGAGAAGGTGAAGCAGGGAACATTGAGTCCATAAAAGGGAACAGTTGCAGAATAACATTCCAAAGTGGGTTGAAGCCAGATCATGGAGGACTTTAAATGACAGGCTAACGGGTGAAGACTTTATTTGGTAAGCAATAGAGGTGAGGGCATAGAATAGGGATTTTTTTAAAGTTAGAGAAATAATGTAATCGGAACTGTTTCAAAGCATTGAATCCTGATCATATGTAGGGAATTGTGGTGTTAGGGCTACCTAAAGATAGGTCTTGAACTCCTTTGAAAATCAATAACTATTTCAAGGCCCCACATTCTCTACCTGACGTTTTTTGCTACAGGAAGTACTGGATTAAGTCCAGCCCTATCACTAGCAGCTTAGGAAACACAATGAAGCTGAAAGATAACGGTTGGAGTTGAGGGAAATGTAAAACAAAGTGAAGAAGAAAGGCTAATTCATGGCATTACCAGCAAGATGACTGAGGTGGCCACAGTGCTTAGTGTGGGACCTCTCAGGGAATAAGCCACATAGCTTAAGGTGACCGAACCCTAAATTTGGTTTAGAATGACATCTGGTTGACAGCCACTAATTCAGCCACTCTCAACTTCCTACAATGAAAAATTGTGGCTGAGAAAAAGAGGAACACACAACACAGAAAACTGATACTGATATCATGTCCTGTTAGGAACTGGAAGGAATCTCACTTATTATAAAGCAGGTAGAGTTGGATGGAGAAAATCTTTCCTCAGTGTTTGTATTAACCAGCAAACAGGGAAACCCACCCTCTCTTGCAAGCTGCTGATTTTTTGATATATCCAGAGTACTGTTCTCCAACCTCTGTCCCCCAATTCTTCTGCATCCATTCCAAAACAGCAGGGTCCAGAAAATAATACTGATATCGAGTAAGGCAAATAGAAATGGTTTCATCTAACTGCTGAGGCTTTGGGTTGGGTGCTGACAAGCTGGGGGCATGCAAGTCAGAAGTGGCCCATGTGATGACTGGGAAGCCCAGCCTCAGCAGCACTGTGATGTTTGTATCAGTCATTCTATCCCATCCCCTATCAACACCTTCCTCACATGCTCAATATCCTCAGGCTTACCCTGTAATTCCTTGGATTCCTGCCTTATATCCAATCCTTGCTGAGATTTTCTAAGGTTTTAGAAAATCATTTATATTTTATTACAGTACTAATTGATGCTTATGGGAAAACATCAAATAACACAGAAAATAGAAAGTAAAAAGTCAAAGTCTACCTTTCCTCCTGCCCACTTCTACTCCTTTAAGATTAGCACTCCTAACATGTTGGTATGTGACCTTCCAGATTGTTTCATAGGCATTTATATACATGTACATACAATTTTTACATATAGAAGTGATAGTGTAAAATTTCATTTTGCACCTTGTTTTGTTACTTAACACATCTTGGAGCTTGATTCACTTTACTACATTTAGATGTACTGTATTCTTTTTAATAACTTCATAGTGTCACATTAATTGGATGTATACACCAAGTCCCCGGTAAACATTTAGGTTGTCTCCATTTGTTTTGCTTTTATGAAATAAACAATGCAATGGCTGTCCCTGCATACTTTCTTTGTACAAGGATATGATGAACACCTATTTATGTACATTTTGTACACTTTTCTAAGTCTTTTGATGTGATAGATTCTTTGAATTAGAACATCTCCTTTTCAGATTTTAAGAAGTTTGAAGTGTAAGTCTTCTTAGACATATATTTTTTAGAGAGAAATTCTTTTTCATAAATTACTTCAAAGTACAAAAGAACAAAAGATGCATAACCTACATAGACAGATGCCTACTTGTGAGGCTTATTCTGAGATTAGTGCAGAGAACAGAAGCAAGACATTACCAGGGTAAAGGGAGGAGAATCCAGACTGCTATCTTTCCTCTCTTCCAACCGTATGACTGAGCACCTAAGGCTTGGGAGAGAGTTTATGTGGACATGTCTAAAGTGTCTACCAAATCCCACCAAAAAGATGGTTGTGTCTTACAACCCCACAGAAGGTCTTCACTTCACAGAAGGATAGGAGGAGTGACCTGCTTGCCTTAGAGAACACATAAAGACTTGGCAAATCATCCTGAAAGAGCACCAACTTCTGACCCCGACAAAGGGTTGGGGCTATGGTTTCTTTGTGCACTTTCCTGCCTCCAGTTACCAATCATACAGTTTACTTAAATGGTTTCCAATTGTTGATGATATTCAAAACTCTGAGAAAAGGGAAGAAAAATGGTGTAAGAAATCGGGCCTTTTTTGGATTTGCTAGAAGAGTAGCCACTGGAAGAGAAAAGCTTGGCCTGATGCTGTGGAGTGTTGAATTATTTGAGCGATTTACACTTACTGCTTCTCTGTTGGCAGGCTGCCGGAAGATATCAGCATCAGAATGTTCCCATGACAGTTCTCCATCCCCTGTTTATTAAAAAGAAATAAAGAGAAAATCATACATTTATAGAAGAGAAAGCTATCACTCTTGTGACCCAGCAACATTTTTGGTCCTATGATCCCAAAGTTTTCGAAGTGTTTTTGCTTTTGTGGCTGTCCTTCAAAAAAAACGGCTGTGAAGAATTTCTCTGGGTGTGCCTCATTTTTCAAAACAACTCTGAAGAAAGTTGCTACTTTCTAAATAGATGACCTAGCAACATTATGCAGAATTTGGAAAATAAAATGGAAAAGAATCACTTTCTACCTAATTTAGCTACCATTGTCCCTTTTGTTCATTTTATTTCATGACAGTTAAGTATTTTGCAGGTCATATTCAACTTCTGTTTAAGTTACTATTAAACAATGAGTTTTGAGGATTTGATCTGTCATAATTTCTTATGATGTACTTTTCTCTAGGTCTACATGACCCACTCTTTGGACAGAGAACTCCTTGTCATTATCTTCCAAAGTAACTGCTTATAATAAGAATATTCTACTTTCAGCCTCTATAGCAACAAACACACAAGAGATGTGGATAAACCTTAGCTGATTAAAAAACAAGAGGATAACTTCTAAGGATATTGCTCTTGTGTTACCTATGACAAAGCAAGCGAATGGGAAACGCCTTGTCTTAGAGATGTTTGCATCACTCGAAATGAGTACTTAAATTATGTATATGGCTGAAAATAAACCTAATATTCAATATATATGTATTTATAAGATAATCAGGAACACATAAAAGTATGAAGAATTTTCTATTCTGATTACTTTCTCAAGCCTTCATAAGAGTAACAGGCCATGTACAGTGGCTCATGCCTTTAATCCCAGCACTTTGGGAGGCTGAAGCAGGCAGATCACTTGAGCTCAGGAGTTTGATACCAGCCTGGGCAACACAGGGAGACCCTGTCTTTACAAAAAAATACAAAAATTAGCCAGGCATGGTGGCATACACCTGTAGTCCCAGCTACTTGGGAGGCTGAGGTGGAAGGACTGCTTGAGCTTGGCAGGTGGAGGCTGCAGTGAGCCAAGATGACACTACTGCACTCCAGCCTGGGCAACAGAGCCAGACCCTGTCACACACACACAAAAAGTAACACATTACAGTTTCAAGCATGTGGTAGTAGTGTTAGGGAAAATTACATAGTATCATAGGCTTTTAGGGATTGGAAATGACCTAAAAATTAGTTTGATAGCAATATTAGAATCAGGCAGTGACCTATAACAAAGTATGGCTTTAAATCTTCATAATTCAAATATCTGATGAAAAAAACAATGAATTTTGAAGATTTAACTACTTGCTAGGTTAATTTTTGTAAAACAGTAAAACACCACTTTGATTGTATAATTGTGTCATTCCCTGATCAAAACCCTCAATGGGTTCCCAACCAAGAGTCTCTACAATCACCCCCTATCTCATCTTTATTGAACACCTACCTCCTACCCAACGATCTTGGCTACTCTACAGTGGGAATCCTTTGATCCCTTTGCTCTTCACTACGCGACTCCCATTCTTGCTTCCATGCTTTATCTCATGTTATTCTTCTTCTGAAATTACCTTCCATCTCCCATGCTCCATAGCTCCCCTATAAAACCATTTAGGTTTTCTATCCTCTACAAAGTCTTCTTCAAGCACTCTTATATATTTCTGATTGCCTAAAGGACTTAGCATCCTGACGTTTTAGAAGTATGGAAGACTTCAAGCATAACTTTTTTCCAACTGCTCCATTTAATGGATGGAGAAACCATGGCTGAGAGGAGATGTAGCCATTCACAGTCTAATAAAGAGTTTGTGAGAATGAACACCAAAATCCCAGGTTTCCTGACTCCCAAATAGGCACATCCATTCCATAAGAAAAGGGTTCATGACCTGTGTTACTATAGCACCATCATCTATAACAGTGCCTGATACATAGTAGTCACTCAATAAATACTTGTCAAATGATGGAATTGGGAGGCCTTCTCTGACCACCCTATCTAAAATTTCAACCCCTAACTGATATTTATACCTGTTCTTTGCTTTTTCTCCTTAGCACTTAACTATCTTATATTTCATATATTTTATTTATTTTGTTTATTGTCTGCTTTCCCCTATGAGAATCCCCCCATGATAGCAGGGAATTTTGTCTATTGTGTTTACTGATGTAACTCTAGCATCTACAGCAATGCTGGGCACATAGTTCTTATTCATTATTTGTTGAATCAATAATAAAACACTGTAGAATATTTATTACTGTTAAATGTTTTCTGGGCCTCCCTTGTCTCCCTAGAAAGTCTGTAAATTTCTTGGAAGAAGAGACTATGTCTTAGAACACCTCTGTATCTCCTAGACCACTGCTTCTCAAAATGTGCTTCTGGGACCAGCAATATCAGCATCACCTAGGAACTTGATAGAAATGCAAAATTTCAGATCCCAACCTGTACCTACTAAGTCAGAAACTCAGGTTGGGGGCTGGTGAGCCTGGGTTTTGATAAGCCCTCCAGAGGATTCTGATGCATGCAGGAGTTTGTGAATAACCAGGCTGCAGCACTTAGCATATTGCTGGGTACACGTCAGGTGCTCAATATATGTATTGAACTGAACTGTAGTAAAAACTACAGAATTAAGTGGTTGGCCAATAGTATATATATGCTATTCTCTGCCTGTTTTATTCCATGTCTGAGTAAAGATGGTAGAATGCAAGCAGACCTCTGTGGAAACCCTGACTGACCACTGTAAAAGTAAAGATGATTTAAACTATGTCTATAACTAGAAAATTATGCCCAAGAGTCAGTTAAGATCATTGAACACTTCTTGGGTGAAGAGCCTGATACTACAGCATAAGGAGGAGGAAATCAGGCTGGGCCTTTGCCCTCAGGATGTTTACACGGAGGCTGGAGGTGATGGGAAATCAATACAGGAAACAGCAGCCTAAACACACACACAAAGCAACAAACTAAATACAAATGAAATGCACATGCTTAGGAGACATTGAATGGGAGGAGTGAGCAGTCAGATATAATCATAAAAAGCTTCCTAAAAGAATTATTAAGTCACATTTTTAGAAGTAGATGCTGCACAGCATAAACAGACAGTGATATGGGCACAGAGTGCCTCAACCAAAGGGAATGACATTAGCAAAGTACCAGAGCTTTGTAAACAGCAAGTCACATAATGGAGACAGCAAGCAAGGTGTGGCTTGAGTAGAAACTTCAGATATGTAACAAGAGAAATTACACTGGTAATTAAACATGTAGAGAGAAAGGGAGGAGAGGAAGCCCGAAGGAGGGAGGGAAGGAGGATGAGAGTGGAGTGGTTGTTGAGGTAAATAGGGGTAGCAAATAATTGCTTCATGGACTCACTATTTGATAGCACAATAGGGTGACTATAGTCAATAATAAGTTACTTGTACATTTTAAAATAACTTAAACAGTGTAATTGGATTGTAACTCAAAAGATAAATGCTTGTGGGGATGGAGACTCTATTCTCCATGATGTATTTATTTCACATTGCATGCCTGTATCAAAATATATCGTGTACCCCAACAATATATATGCCTATTATGCAGCCACAAAATTTTAAGAAAATAAAGAAAATTTTAAAAAGTAAACAGTAAAAAATAAAAAAATATACAATTTTTAAAAAGGTTGAAGAATTCACATTTGATTCTGTTGCCAATTTTTTGCAGGGGTTCCTAAGGCAAAAATAATATTTGTGGAAGCCCATTCTGGCAATGGAGTGTAGACTAGTTGGGGAGTAATTCGAATCTGTGAGGCCATACAAGAAGCTGCTATAGTAATATGTAATAGGCCATGAGCATCTGTGCAGTAATACACAAGAAGGATTGAATAAGACTCCTATAGATAAAAATAAATTGATAAGAACCTGAAGGAAGATTTGATGATGGGGAAGGCAGGCAAAGGGGAAGTCAGTATCTGACAAACCTTGGGTTGCAAATCTAGAGAGCTGGAGACAGTGAATGAGCAGGGATAAACTTAGATTTACTTGTCCCCTTTGTTTTAGTGGGCAGTAGTGAGTCTGAGCCAAATAAAACACGGGACTAGAGAGAAGAATAGAAAGCAGTAAAGATTTACCAGCAAATGGTAAAACAAAATGTAAAAGCTATACAATGTGGTTTCAAGCCGAATTTAAGTAGCCAAAAGGGAGAAAAAAAGTTGCAAAAGAAAAATGGTGGACTAGCTCTCTTCATCAAATATCCTTTTAAAATGTAGATTTAATGATTGGTATTGACATGAAATGTTTACTTAGCTGGCCTTCTGAGAAGTTCAGTTTATTGAATTTATACCCTAGAGTTTTTTAAAAAAGACTTTTAATTAAAGAGTATCTTTAAATACTTATACTCCAGTCAGAATCTCAAAGATTTATAGAAGGACATAGCACCTGTTACAAAGGTTACAGAGGTAAGATGGCAAATCAAGGACGTAAGTCAGTATCAGGCATAGGAGCAGCATACTAACACCCTGTAACACAAGTCAGATGAGTGTGTCATGATGTGTATTTGATGAGCATCTGCAGGCAGGAATGCATACCTAAATTTCAACCATTTCACCTCATTAAAAACGAATGGAACATATATATATATATATATATATATCTTTTACAGGTTTAGTATCCCTAGTCTAAAATGCTCTGAAATTTTTTGAATGCTGACAGTACTCAAAGGAAACTCTCATTGGAGCATTTTTGGATTTTGGATTTGAGATGCTCAACTGGTAAGGACAACACAAATGTTCCAAAATCCAAAAACATCTGATATCTGAAATACTTCCAGTCCCAAGCATTTTTGAAAAGAGATATTTAGCCTGTATATAAATATGCACATATATGTATACACACTATATTTATATATAATATATACCATATACACTATAAATCATATATATTAAATATGCAAATACTAGGAACTGTTAGCATTTCTGTTGCCTCTGAGCTTTCAAAGTCATCGAAATTGCATTCTTTAAACTTTAATGTTCTATTAAGCAGCTGCTAAAGGTTTTAACATTTGAGTCACTCTATTTAACCCGTAATTAAACTGGAATTATCTTCGTAGATGTTGACCTTTATATGGCTCTAATAGGTTCTCTAGACCTGGGTACGGTCTGTTTGGATAGCTGAAAATAGATATGTCTTTTTGCAGTCTTAAATATTACATCTTGAAAAAAAAGTAGGTACCAGATATTCTAAAAAACCTTTTTCTTTGCTCTTTTTGTCTGATCACTGGGCAAATTATTTTGAGTGAGATGGAGGCTCTATTATTCAGCCAAGGCTTTTTGTAAAAGGAAAAAAAAACCTGATTCTAATGGAGATACGATGGATTCTAGTTAATTTCAAGAAGCAACAGATGTAATTTTAACCAATTTTTTGAACCAAAATGAAAAACAACTCTAGTGTATTTTATGTCAAACAATATTCATTTAACCTTAAAAGCCACACGTATTGTTTATTCAAACCTCAATTATACTCTGAGTGGTACCCTATGTAGCTGGAATAGGTTGGCTTTCTGATAGTGGGAAAAATGGAGAACAAGTATTTGAAAAATGGCCAAAAGCTAGGCTGAAATTGAGACTATTTATTGAATCCCACGGCTTCAATTAATCGCTGGTGGCTTGAGCAGGTCAGGGAAGTAAACCGTGTCCTCTCAAAAGGATTAATTGTACAATAAGATTCTGAGATACCCATGAAGATAAGCTTCAGAGAGCAAAACTACGCCAGCATGTGGCCACTTTTGAACCACAAAACACGTCATAAATAAGGTAGTCATAGGGCTGATTTATCTCAGACAACCCAGTTTTATTGCCTATTTTTCTGGCAGGTATAATTATTAAGATTGCAGCTTTTCCTTTCAAAATGTGCCTTGGTTGAGAGGGTAAATTATATAGTCACTCTAATTATAAGGCACAGAGACATGAGATAAATCCCTGAGAGAGGGGAAGTGATCTCTATTTTCTGAGGGAGAAGTTGAAATCAGCAGAATCAAGGCAAAGTGAAAGAGAGCAGGGAGGAATAAACCCATTGTGGAGTCTCTCCTTACCATGTGCTGGGTTTCATGGGGGAGCACTTTAATGCCAGTGCTCTATGCTAAAGCTGGAAATGAATGAGTGAGTAGAAGCAGATGACTTTAGGGAGCCTCTGCCAAATATCTAATTCTACAAATTTTGCTGGGAGGGAGCAAGGGTGCTGAAATTTGAGAGAAGCTTTAAAAGGAAACTAGTAAAAGCATTCTCCACTGATAGGCATTTGAGCTTCCAATGATGATATACACCACTACAAGAAATCTACCAGTCATGTATAGCACAGAATTAGAAACTACTTTAAATTTCATATGGAACAAAAAAGAGCCCATATAGCTGAGACAATCCTAAGCAAAAAGAACAAAGCTGGAGGCATCATGCTACTTGACTTCAAACTATGCTACAAGGCTACAGTAAACAAAACAGCATGGTACTGGTACCAAAAAAGATATATAGACCAATGGAACAGAATAGAGGCCTCAGAAGTAAAGCCACACATCTACAACCATCTGATCTTTGACAAACTGACAAAAACAAGCAATGTGGAAAGGATTCCCTATTTAATAAATGGTGTTGGGTAAATTGGCTAGTCATATACAGAAAACTGAAACTGCACCCCTTCCTTACAACTTTTACAAAAATTAACTCAAGATGGACTAAAGACTTAAATGTAAGACCTAAAACCATAAAACCCTAGAAGAAAACCTAGGCAATACCATTCAGGAAATAGTCATGGGCAAAGACTTCATGACTAAAACACCGAAAGCAATAGCAACAAAAGCCAAAAATAGACAAATGGGATCTAATTAAACTAAAGAGCTTGTGCACAGCAAAAGAAACTATCATCAGAGTGAACAGGCAACTTATAGAATGGGAGAAAATTTTTGCAATCTATCCATCTGACAAAGGGCTGATATCCAGAATCTACAAAGAACTTAAATTTACGAGAAAAAAAATACCACATCAAAAAGTGGGCAAAGGATATGAACAGATACTTCTCAAAAGAAGACGTTTATGCGGCCAACAAACATATGAAAAAAAGCTCATCATCACTGGTCATTAGAAAAATGCAAATCAAAACCACAATGAGATAACATCTCATACCAGTTGGAATGGGAATCATTAAAAAGTCAGGAAACAACAGATGCTGGAGAGGATGTGGAGAAAAAGGAATGCTTTTATACTGGTGGTAGGAGGGTAAATTGGTTCAATCATTATGGAAGACAGTGTGGCAATTCCTCAAGGATCTATAACCAGAAATACCATTTGACCCAGCAATCCCATTACTGGGTATATACCCAAAGGATTATAAATCATTCTATATAAAGACACACACACACATATGTTTACTGCAGCACTGTTCATAATAGAAAAGACTTGGAACCAACCCAAATGCCCGCCAATGATAGACTGGATAAAGAAAATGTGGCATGTATACACCATGGAATACTATGCAGCTGTAAAAAGGATCAGACAGTTATTTTCTTTAAAAAGAAAAAAAAAAAAACACTTCGGTGATGGGGGAAACCACATTGCCATGTATGTACCTATGCAACAATCTTGCATGTTCTTCACATGTACCCCCAAACCTAAAACACAATAAAATATATTAAAAAGATACTTTATTGTCAAATGAAGCCCTTCATTGTTTGGGCTGTCAATATAAGATCTTAGCACTTTTAACAAAATATCTGCTTGAGAAATACCAAAACACAGACAATGGGGGGACTTCCTGCCAACATTAGCAAGCCAAACTGGAAGGAGAGTACAAAAGCATTTGTTCGTAAAAATCAGAAATTCTTAATTTTTTAAAAAGTGCATTGTGGAGATGTATGTGTTGTGAGGAAGAAGTCAGAAGAGAGGGAAAAAAAATATGAGCTGGATGGTGCCTATCATCCACACTCTGCTCTTTCAATGGAAATGTGGCTAAACAGATCCAGGTTTACGGTGAGAAATAATCTTTGCTTCTCAGAGCAGTCCCAATGCATCTGCTGGATTGTTACGATATCTGACCCCTGGAAAGATGGTCCTCACACAGTCTGTTCCTCCCAGTAGCCTCAGAAATAAGAGTTACCTAACTCACTTTGCTTCCCCAAGTTGAGAGGCAGTATAATATAATGGCTAAGAGAACAGCTTGGAGCCAAACAGCTTGGATTCAAATCCTGGCTCTGCTCCTTCCCACCTGTGTGACTTTGGGCAAATGAATTAACCTCTCTGTGCCTCAGTTTCCTTATTGCTAAAATGGGCACAATAATGCCTACCTCATAGAACTGTGAAGATTAAATGAATTAGTATATGCAAAGCACTTAGAATTGTGCCTGGCACACTGTGTTGGCTAAATGTTAACTGTTACTCCTAATCCCCTTTTTTCACATTCTTTCTCTTCACTTCTTTTTCCTCCTTCTCCTCAAGGGTAGCTTACACATGGGCAAAAACCTGGCTTAAGGGACTCCCAAAAGTGTGCTATGTATTTAACAATGAAAAGGGTTTGGATCAAACAAACAAACAAACAAACAAAAAAAAAAAAACAAGCGAACAAAGCATAGCAAAGATAACCGTATGCCTGCACATTGAAAAGTAATCATTTCATCTCTCTATCATTGGAAGACAGGGTCCTGGAGATATTTTTAAACAGGGCTAGAGAGATTCCTTCAGCTCATACCTTCTAAACTGGCTTTCCAATTTTTTAAAAGAGAGTTTGCAACTTAATTAAAATCTCTTTTCTCTCTTGGCTAAAAATGAGGCTTGACAGGACAGACACCTGCTTCATTGGTAGGAGTGCAATTTATAAAGTTATAAAGTGAAGTATTAAAAATCCAAGTCCCCATCGGGTATGGTGGCTCACGCCTGTAATCCCAGCACTTTGAAAAGCCGAGGTGGGTGGATCACCTGAGGTAAGAGGTTCGAGACCAGCCTAGTCAACATGGGGAAACCCTATCTCTACTAAAAATACAAAAATTAGCCAGGCATGGTGAGTGCCTGTAGTCCCAGCTACTCAGGAGGCTGAGGCGGGAGGACCACTTGAATCCAGGAGGCAGAGGTTGCAGTGAGCCGAGATCATGCCGCTGCACTCCAGCCTGGTCAACAGAGTGAGACTCTGTCTTAAAAAAAAATCCAAGTACCTAAATGAAGTAGAGTTCCATGCTACCACATCCATGAACTGAAAATAAAAAGCAAGACAGAGCAGGGAAACTCAATGACCTACCCATGTTGACTGCCCAGTCAACCTGAAAATGAAAACAGTCAGTTGTATACACTGTTCCTCTTTCTCATGTATCTTTTACCTCTGTTTGCAGTGTCAGTCAACAAATCAGAGTGATTTCTTTAAACTGCTGGAGTCTAAGCTCATAAAGACTATTCTAATGTGAGTAACAGACACATCCAACAATGTTTCTGGGCAGCTATGAAATTCCTTGAAGTAGTTAGAAAAGACTAAGGCTGAAGAAGAAAGAGTGACTTTAACCACCTATGAAGAAACAATTGCTCCGAAATGCTCTGGGAATTCCCTATTTTTATTGTGGAGACAGATTCATATACACACAAAAAAGTCCTTAAACCCCAGATGGCCAATTAGGAATCACTGCTGTTTATTTGTTAAGCTCAATATGAAAGTCAGCTTTGTCTCATTTACTATCTGAATGACTTTCTATTCAAAAGAAATATTTTGGACATAGGAAACATGCCAAGAAGGAACATGATGACCTCAGAAGGACGGGGTCCTGAGACGGTCAGCAAGCACGTGGGGATGAATTTTGAGCACAATGGATGGAAAGAAAGCAAAAACAACCTGAAACATTTCCATGGAAGAAGAAGGGTTCCAGTTGGGATTTAGAAGATGAGGAGAGGTAGGTGAAGATAGCAAATCTCTAAAGAGGTTTCATATGCATGAACATAAATTATTCACTTTTGAAAAGATATTACTAATGACGGTGAGACTCTTCTATAGCTATGAAAAGATCAGAGTATCTCAATACACAGTCATCCCTCAGCATCCATGGAGATTTGGTTCCAGGACCCCCCACAGATACCAAAATCCATGGATGCTCAAGTCCCTGATGAAAAATGGCATAGTATTTGCATATAACCTACACACATACTCCCATATACCTTAAATAATCTCTAGATTACTTATAATACTCAATACAATGCTATGTAAATAGTGATTTTACCATATTGGTTTCTAAAATTTGTAATTTTTAAATTGTTGTGCTGTTAATTTTAATGTTTCTTAAAAAATTATTTTCTATCCGCAGTTGGTTGAATCCATGGATGTGGTATCAGTGGATTATATAGATTATAAAAGAGGGCAGACTGTATTTTGAACTTTAAGTTAGAACATACAAACTCAAAAATTACTGAGTTAATTTAAAATTTTTTTACTTTATTGTGGTAAGGACACTTAACAAAAGATTTGCCCTCTTAACAAACTTAAGTGTACAATACTATATGGTTTACTATATGCACAATGCTGTACTGCAGATCTCTAGAACTTGTTCATCTTGGAGGGGGATATGGGAAGTTGCTAATCAACAGGCATAAGGTTTCAGTTAAACAAGATGCATTTTCACTTTTTAAAGTAGTGTTTCTCATTAACAATGTTTCCTTCCTATCATCATGACCAGGAGATGGTGGTGTTTCTGCAGAAAACGTGGGCCAAAACAAAAACAGCTTGAGACTAATTCGTGAGAATCTATATTTGGAGTTGCTATTATTTTTTTTCAGATTTCTTTGATTTTGAAAACTTTGAAAAACTTGGTCAATTTTTATGATGTTTAAAAGAAATAAAGTATCTCACACACCACTTTCCCGAAGATACTGGATTCTAGCTGAGATGGCATCT
>NW_016108183.1:156628-171037 GCF_001604975.1 Cebus imitator | reverse complement strand
GTTCGTGTCCTTTGTAGGGACATGGATGAACCTGGAAACCATCATTCTCAGCAAACTGACACAAGAACAGAAAATCAAACACCACATGCTCTCACCCATAGGTGGGTGTTGAACAATGAAAATACATGGACACAGGGAGGGAAGCATCAAACACTGGGGTCTGTTGTGGTGAGGCTAGGGGAGGGACAGTGTGGGGTAGGGAGGTTGGGGAGAGATAACATGGGGAAAAATGCCAGATGTAGGTGACGGAGGGCTGGAGGCAGCAAACCACCTTGCCATGTATGTACCTATGCAACAATCCAGCATGATCTGCACATTTACCCCAGAACCTAAAGTGCAATAATAAAAAAAAAGCAAGCTGAAATTTTTATGGCAAGAAATGGTAGCATGATCAAGTAGTTTCTCAAGAAGAAAATTCTTAGGCTGGGCACAGTGGCTCATGTCTGTAATCCCAGCACTTTGGGAGGCCAAAGCAGGAGAATCAATTGGACCCAGGAATTTGAGAGAAGCCTGGGCAACACAGCAAGACCATGTCTCAAAAAAAAAAATTAGCTGGACATGGTGGTGCACACCTGTAGTCCCAGCTACTCAGGAGGCTGAGGCAGAAGGATAGCTTAGAATTTGAGGCTGCAGTGAGCTCTAATTGTGCCAGTGCACTCCAGCCTGGGTGACAGAGTAAGACCCTGTCTCTGAAAAACAGGAAGCAGTCAAAAGAAAGAAAAGTAAAAGAAAAATCCTAGATTAGGGTTCTAGGTAGCATGTACAATGTGGAAGGAACATCATAGAGTCCTACAGCCTTGGGGAGGGGCTGGATTCATGGGATCAGAAGTTTGGGATCCAGGAATTTATGACTGCCACCAGGTATCTCCCTAATTTTTGAGCCCATCTTCCCTCACCCTGGAGTGCAGAGAACAAGGAGGGACGTGGTGTCAGTTGAGGCTGGAGAGACAGTCTTAGGAATCTTCATTTACTTCCTTGAATAGGTCTACTGCTCTCAATTACTGGCTTTTATAACACCTTTTCTTTGTGGCATGTGGCACAGTTGCAATCTTATATTTACTAATATCATGATATGGTGTCTGTCTTCCCCCCTAAAACTCCATAAGGGCAGGTTCCATGTCCATTTTTGTTCACCACTGTATCTCTAGCACTGGTGCAGTGCCAGGCTCTCAGTGATGGCTTGACAATGTTTGCTGAATGAAAGAAGGTAGATATTTACACTCAAGACTCTTTAAGCCTAGAGTGAGAGAAGGGTAAGTTAAGGCCTTGATGGGAAAATATGGGCAGTGTGGTAAGATACTCTCTTAGGAGTATCTGTGTATAACAATGTGCCACGCATGTCCCCTCTTCCCCTTTACTCACCTGTACTAGGAGAGATCCTTGTCCTACTCCTATGGATGGGTCCCAACAGGTAGTGTAGAGGTTAAGAGCTTGAAACTCTGGAGTCAGATTGACCAGGTTAAATTTTAGCTCTGCCACTTACTACCATTTGTCTTTGGACAAATAAATCACTTAAATTTTCTGCCTTAGCTTCTCATCTGTAGAATGGGGATATAAATAGTTGATACTATTTTTGTGAGGATCAAATGAGCTATTCCACATATAAGTGCTTAGAACACTGGCACATTGTAAGTGCTACATATAGACACCATTTACTAAATGCATACTTGGCTTTCAATACAGTTAATAGCTACCTCAAATACCTCTTCCTTGTCTAGAGTCCAAGTACCTAGCCTTCTCTTGTATAGCAAGATGAGCAGGAGACCGGGAGTAGAAATGATCAAAGGTGGAAGGAAGTTGGGTGTGGGTTTGGGTTTGAGGCCTGCCTTCCTAGAATGTAGCAGTAGTATAATCTCTGATGAGATTTTTCTTCTGATAAAGTTTCACTTAAGGTTCAAGTGGCTGTTTGCACTATGCTTTCAGTCCTAATGAGGTTTGCTGAAGTGCCAGCAATGACATACATTGTGCCAGCACTCTCCTTGACTGTCCTAGTCTCAAAGACATGTCTAGTCAAAGGAGGTGGCTAGGGCTGCGATTCAATCCGTGTCTAGGATTGCTGTCTAACCCAGGAAGAAAGATACACATTAGTGTCTGGGGACAGTGCAGAGAGGCTATTTCAATGGAGCCCTTTATATGAAGGTTTGCAAGTACGGCAGTCAATAGGTTATTTCTTCTTCAGTATCTGGCCTGCAGTTAGGGTGGCCAGCATAGGGGAGAAGTGTCTGGGTTCCCTGCTGTATGAGTAATATGCTTATATAAGATACACCATTGTAAAAACATCATTTCCACAGGAAAAAATAACTAGGTGCTTCAAAAATTAGAACTTCAAAGGAGTTTCAACCACATTATGTACAGCTGAAAGATGTAAAAAAAAACTGGAGGCAATGAAAGAAAAACAATTTTTATAAAAGGATAGGATTTGGTTTTTACAAAGGAAGATGAAAGAAAATGGAGCAGTTAGGCTGAATGAGAGATTGCAAAGAAAAAACTTGTATCAAATGATGACTGGTATACTGATCTTCCATTCCTTTGCTTGTGGCAGGAGATGGCTTAAATAAATAATTTAAACTTAAAAAAAAAAAAAGAAAAAAACCTAATGAATTATCAAGTATATAAAGCAACAACACATGACCAGTAATAACTAACTTTTATCTGTTGCTTCTGAGGACATAAAAAAGAAATTTAAATTGTAACAAGAGAACTGCAGAGAAAATAGCTAGTTCCAGGGTTTGTTACCACAAGAAGGACTAGAACTAAAGCTCTGTCTATGGAGATTACATTTCATAGGTAGTAAGCATAATCTCCATTTTTACAGCTGAGAAAACCAAGGTTTTAAGTGGTTGAGTAGTCAGACTAATAACAACACTAGCAGGTGGTAGACCTGCAATGTCAAATCTATGACCTTCTGGCTTCAGAGCCGCTGTCCTTTGCACTACACTGTATTGCCTCTAGGTTGCAGTCACATGCCTTTTCACTGTTGCCTTTCATTTCTATTATTAATTGCTTTTCAGTGTAGAGTTCAGGTATCCTTTTCCCCAAAGGGAATAATCTCAGTCTAACAGCTGGATTATAGTGATCAGCTGGTTATATTAGCAAACACATGTACACCTCTGCTCAGTATAGACTTTCTTTCTTTTGAGCCAGACTGAAATTAAGTTGGGCGAAAGATGAAGATGAGAAAGGAGGTGAGGAACAAAATATCCATCTTTCTTGACTGAAATGTAATAGCTACACTGTGGTACAGACATATACACACACATTGTGAGAAAAATGTATGGAAGTATCCAGGGCCTTACTGAAGCATAAATCAAATTAGGCTGTAAATAAATCCATATTGACTTATGAGGGTTGGTACAAATAGTGTATTAAAGGGGAGAGTGGCCAGGCGCGGTGACTCATGCCTGTAATCCCAGCACTTTGGGAGGCCAAGGCGGGTGGATCACAATGTCAGGAGTTCAAGACCAGCCTGACCAACATGGTGAAACCTCATCTCTACTAAAAATACAAAAATTAATTGGGCGTGGTGGTGCACACCTGTAATCTCAGCTACTCAGGAGGCTGAGGCTGGAGATTCGCTTTAACACGGGAGGTGGAGGTTGCAGTGCACTGAAATCATGTCACTGCACTCCAGTCTGGGCGATACAGTGAGATTCCATCTCCAAAAAATGAAAATATAAACTAAAAAAAAAGTTTTAAAAAGGGATGAGCATACACTGGTAGTCCAAACAAGGTCAGTCCTTCCAAAAAGCAATATTAAATGTACTGTCCTAAAGTGGCATGGCAAAAAAAGAACAACTTGGAGATCAGGAATGAGACCAAGTAATTTCCTATTGACCAGGAATCAATGTATACTCAACACCATCTACCACAGTTAATCAGTAATTTAGGGGAAAAAACGCACAACAATTGTATTCTTTTTTTGGTAGGACCTAATTCAAATCATGACTAACTTTCTAGTCATCACTCCAATCTAATGTGCATTCATTTAAAGAGCACCTACTCTGCCGGGCACAGTGGGGGAAATAAAGATAAATGAAAAAGAATTTCTGTCTTAGAGAGGTTATGCATTTTGATAGGGATGATAATACATGAGCACAAATAATTTTAAAAAACCAGAGGGTGACAAGGTGATAAATGCTCTTGGAGAAACACAGGTGAAGTGCTGAAGAGTCCTAGGGTAGAGACAGGTTTACTTCTAGTTTGCAGGATTTAAAAACGTTTCATGGAAGAGGTGGCATTTACACTGGCTTCTGAAGGATAGGCAGGATTTATGGGTGTGGAGAAACTAGGGATGGAGGTGGGAAAGCAGAAAAGAAAGGCCTTCCAACTGCTACTTATCGAAATGTGACCTGAGGACAGCCTGCAGTAGAATCTGAGGAAGCCGAATTTGTGCTAAGTCTTGAAGGACTAGCAGGATTTCCACAGGCAGGAATGGAGAAAAAGAACTTCCAAAAAGAGGTAACGTTTTCTCCATCCCACCTGTACAAGTGCAGTTGTTACTTAGGGAGCCCTTTTGTCTCCTTTTTCTCCCAGTTCCTTATCATGAAATGGCTGCCACTCATCCACCCCAAATTGCTTGCCATATGGTTGGACTTCGATGATTTAACCAATCATAAACTTAAATTGGTTGCTTTTCTATTGGTGCAATCAGGTTTCAGAATTTTAATAGGCTCAATTTAAGTGCAGTAAACTCAGATATTAAAAAAAAAATACATGGTTCCAGGTTGTCCCAAGTTATCTACATGGTCTTAGGAATGGTTTTTCAAAGTGACAGTCCACAGACCACCATTCTGCACCAGAATGAACGATTGGGTCTGCATAAATGCAGATTCTTGGGTCCCACTCCAAGGCCACTAAATCAGAATCTCTGCAAGTGTGATCCAGGAATCTGAACTTCAAGTTCTCTGGGCAATTCTGAAGCACACTAAAGTGTGAGAAACATTGAGAGGAAGAAGAGAGAGCAAAGGTACAAAGGTAAGAGAATACAGGAACAATGCAGTGGGCCATGAGGTGCATGAATATTGACCTATAAAGGTAACTTGAGGCTAGATCATGAAAGGCCCTTCACTGTCAGAGTCAGGGGTTGATATGTATTTGAGTGGCAACAGGGAGTCATCCCTTTCAGTGGCAGAACACTGGGGTTAAAAGCCTGAAATATGGAGCCAGCCTGTCAGGATTCAAACCTTAGCTCCTCAATTCACTGGCTACCTGACCTTGGGTAAGATTCTTAAACTCTCTCTGCCTCAGTTTCCACATCCATAAAACAGAGAACAATAATACTCATCACATAGGGTTATCATGAGATTAAGTGAGTTCATATATGTAAAATGCTTAGAAATGGGACTGGCATATAGTAAGTCCAAATACATGCTAGCATAAAAATTTTTGAACAGAGGTGTAACAGGGTGATGGATCTCTTTTTGGAAGATTAAGATGGCAGTAATGTATAGGAGTCACCTATGCATCCCCCACCAGCAAATCCTATAACTTTTTTCCTCTAACTGAGTGGTTCACAACCTTAGCTGCATATTGGAATCACTACCTCCTCTCCTCCTCCTGATCTGGTATAAATCTACCAAGGTAATTCAAATACGCACCCATGGTTGAGAACTAAGGCTCTAAATGTATTTCAGCTTTGTCCACTTTTAATTATTGAATCCTTAGTATGCCAGGTCCTTCTCTTATATTATCTCACTGAAATCTCACAACCATCTTCAAGGTAGGAGCTAACATTATCCTCAATTTAAAGATTGCTATAAAGGTTGAGTAAGGTAATCCAACTACAAACTGGCAAGGCTGGGATTAGAACCAAGGCAGCTTGGCTCCAAAGGCTCCACTCTGAACCACTACTGTGCCCCAGTCCAAGCACCCATTTTGTCACACTGGAAAGAGTACTACCCTAACCATCTTGCTAGTCTCTCCAGTTACATTATTGCCTCCTTCCAATCTAGTCTGGACATAGTAGCCAGTGAGATCCTTTAATATGTCAATTGGATCACTTCCCACTTTTTCTTACAACCTTCCAATAGCTTCCCAATGCATTAAAAATGGAAATCCAAAATCCTTCCCATGGCCTTCAGAGTCCTGCATGGTCTAACTCCTAGTCACTTCTCCAGCCTCATCCCGTGCTAGTTTCAACCACAATCACTATATTTCAGCCACACTGGTCCTTAGGCTCTTTGAATGCTCTAAGCTCTTTCCTGCTTAGGGCCTCGGAACTTTCTTTTCTCTCTACTTAGAATGCTTTTGTTTGGGCTCTTTGCACAGATGACTCCTTTTTATCTTTCAGGTCTCAGCTTAAATTTCACCTCCTCAAAGAGGCCTTCCTGACAACTCAAGCTAAATAAACTTCTTATTTTTTATCTCAGTCCTTTGTTTATTTTCTGCATAGTACTCACATTGTCTGTATTTCCACATTTGCTTATTATTTGTCTTTTCTGGAGAGTTCTGTAAGAGCAAAGAACATATCTTGGCTGCTATGTATGCTATATATATGGTTGTGTAGGTTGTGTACTACAAAAAGTTGCCACAGCTACAGGGATGCATTCACTGGGATTTTCTGAAAAATGGCAATACAGTATCTTACATAAGGGAATCCTTTTTGGAACTCACATAAAGATTCCATATGATCTAGCAATGCCCTATATGTCTACTGTATTTAGCAATATAAATACCCCAACTCTAGCACAATGCTGAGCATACAGTATATGGTCAAAAATATGTTGATTGGATGGAAGGAAAGAGGATAAAATTAGGATATTGCCAGTGGGAAAGTGGGAAAAGGGAGAGATACAGATAACTGCTGACAGATCTGGTAATTTGAGAAGAGGTAACAAATGAGAAATTAAAGAGGATTACATTTGATCCTAGGAACCTAGAGAAAAAACTGGTGACATTAAAAAAAAAAAAAAAAGAAAGAAAGCTAAAGAAGAAAAGACTGGTGTGAGAAGATAATTCAAGTTTGAATATAATTTGAGAAAATGTTTTCTGTTTTGCTTTTATTGAGTTCGTCACTATCTTATTACGGGGTTTAAAAATATGCGTAAATTTGCTCTGTACAGTCTTCAAAATGGCCACATCAGTGTTTTGCAAGATCCATTCTTCCTTTTAAGGCTATGAATGAAAATAGTCTGTGTTTTATGATACAATAATTTAAGGGCCAAGCTAGAAGGGATTAAGGATGGAGAAATAAATATATTCACTTTCACATGTGATGACTCTCTCCCATCCTCTCCTGAAGCACTGCACTCTCCATCTAGTGCTTTTTTTTCTTTTTTAAGACTGTGGCCTTTAAAATCAATGCTTTAATTATTTTTCCTTTAGTTAATTAAAGCACCTTTAAAAACCAAGGCTACCATAAAAATTACTTTTCCCTAGGACACTGGACAGGTGTTTTCCTCCTTTCTAAATTCTACTACTCAGGATAGCAGCACCCAGGGGTCTTGGGATATAAGACACCTACCTCTGCACATCCGGCAGCAGGAATCTGGAACAGAGACTGGGAATGCACAGGTTAATTTGGGGCAAGTTTTGAGACCACAATATACGTTTCCCTCCTGCCAAGGAGAAACAGAATTAAGATCAGAATCATCTGGTGTACCTGTAAAGGCTTCACTTAATGCCTGAGATAGGGTAGGGGCTCAAAACATGGCATGTCCTTCCCCCCCACCGCTCTCCCACCATCAGTTCTCAGTACTTCCTACATTTTATTAGGCATTATTTTTTTCTACTGCAATTTATCCATGCTAGAGACTAAGCCACAGAAGAATTAGCAATCCTAGTCAGGCATCATGGTCTAAGGTGGTACAAAGTAGTCTGTGAGGGATGCCATCAGCCTCTCAGCCACCAAATATAGTCTTGTTTCTTTCTTCTCTGTTCATGGTATCCCTTGGTCCCCCAGCTGGATTGGAGGTTTAAAGGAATGAAGATTTATGTCATAGCTTCCATTGGTAATATTCGCTAGAATTTCCCTTTGAAACCAAAAAAATAAGCTCTCTGGGGTAATGCGAAACTATACAAGATGATCTGATGGCCACAGCGCAGTCTAGCATAAGCCAAGGGAGAGGATAAAATTTACTTGCTGGTTACATCTGTCTTTGCAATAATCCTGATTTCCTAAATTTCTGTCTTCTAAATGTTATTCCTTAAACCTTGTTCTTAGTTCTTAGAAGCATATTCTTCTGGGGCTAGAAGGGTTCCTGGAAGGACATTAGGAAAGCAAGGCCACAATGAAATTCTCCTAAAATACTGAGATACTATATTCTTACTAAAAGTCTTAAAGGGAAAATATTCTATAGCTTCTCTTGGCAATCCAGTGCTTAATGCCACTTACAGGCAGAAAAACTGTTTTTACATCTAACTTCATTCCTTCCTGGTACAGCTTAAGCACCCATTTTACTCCATTTTTTAGTTCCATCTATTATATTCTCTGGACTGCACATTAGGTAAGATATAATTGGTATATGTTGTTTGTAAAGTAAATGCAGTTCTTCTGGCAAGTAATGTCCTAGTACTCCTCATAACCAAGCATTTATAGAGAGGTTTCTCATTGCAGGGCACTAGGAATTAACTGATTAGTAAAATACTTCAGAGATGGAAACTAACAGACAACTAACTCATTTTGTTGTTACTTGCAATGAGTGGCCCTAGATGGTCAAAGTGACTTTTCCACCCATAGCATTCCCAAAGCTTCAAATAATTGTGAGTCCTTCAGATGAAGGTTTTGGTGGTGTAATTATGAAAAGGAGTGCCGATCAACATAAACAGCTCACGTTTGCCCACTTAGGCAGTTCTACAGTTTTAAGACTGGGACATGATTGGGCCTGAGCCCTTCAACAGAATTGTTCAGGGTTGGTGAAGATCAGGGAGTTTGGTTGGGCATGGAGACTTACGATTTAACGCAATTCATTTTTTATTCAAACACCGTTCAGTGCAGGCACAAATGAAAGTACAAGTACAGAGGAAGCTCTTGTATTTGGGTAAGGCCTAGCAGGAACGTTAAGATGTAGGGTCTTACCGAACAACTGCACTGAGTGCATTGATTGGGTTGCCGATTCTGAAATAGCCCTTCAGCCACAAACAGCTCTCCATGTTGGTAAGTTGTCCCATTGTACTCGCAAGACTTGCTGGTCACCTTATTGTTTCCTGGTGGTAAGGAGTCTTCTGGAACAGGGTGGAGAAAAACCACACCAAGTATTGGCATCATTGAAAAGAATTTCATAAATCCTAATAGCAGATGGGGCTATACTACATAGAGGGAATTAAAAGACAGTCCCTGCTCCAGTGGCCAATAATTTTAAATAATATTAAAACAGCCAGATGAGGACAGCAGCTGACATTACCATTCATCCAGCCATGCAGTCATTCTTTTATTTGTTGAGCACCTACTATGTGCCAGGAATTGTAATATGTGTTAGAGAGAGGTCAGAGAGAACATGGACAAGGTCCCTGCCTAGATGGAGCTAATATCCCTAGATGAACAAGATATATCTTTCCTGAAAGGAAGGAGTCCACGCTACCTCTATTTAATCTTTTCCCCAGGTTGCTTCAGAAGAGGAGCCATCTATTGTGACTGCCCTGGTAACTCTATCCCCTCCCACACTGATTGATTGATTGATTGATTGATTGACTGGGTCTCACTCTGTTGCCCAGGCTGAAGTGCGTGGTACAAGCTCTGCTCATTGTGATCTCTGCTTCCTGGGTTCAAGCAATTCTCGTGCATCAGCCTCCCAAGTATCTTGAACTACTGACCTCAATTGATTTATCTGCCTCAGCCTCCCAAAGTGCTGGGATTATAGGTGTGAGCCACCGTGCCTGGCCACCTCCCACATTTTAAATTACTTGTGTGCTTATCTGCTTGTTCCAGCCTCTGTGGTTTTTGCTTATTTTTAATACTTCCACCAAGACTGCCCACTCCCCCACTCTTTTCCACCCACTGAAGTCCTAGCTCATTTTTAAAGTTCAACTTATGCCCCCTTTCCTCCACGAAGCACTCTCTAAATAATTCTAGCCACAATCTGGACCTCTCAAGGCATCTAACGTCTGAAGCACACAATATGACACTTGAATATTATTGAAACTCATATTTGTGAATTATAGTAATCAAGCAGACCATTTACAAACAAATTTCACATATATTGCCACAATGGAGCCTCATAACAACCCTGTGAATCAAGTAGGGTAAATTCTTGCCTTTGTTTTCATTTGAGGGAAATGAAGTTGCTGAGGCTGTGTGAATTATTTGAAGTCACAAAGCTAGTGAGTGGTGAAAAAAGTACTTGAAACCAACAATGGATATAATCAGAGCTCGGAAAGTACCTGCCATGAGACAGTGGAAGGACAGAAATCAGAGGAGTTGTGTGTTTCATTAGGGAGGGGCTTGGAGAGTTGGACCATCCTTTCTTTCCATCAGTCAATACTATAATGAATATGAGTCTATTTTATGGTGGGTCAGTTATACCTCAATACAACTGTTTAAGAAAACAGAATGAAATTATTCACAGGATGTAGTGAAAATGATAAAGGCTAACAAAATAACATCCAAAATAATAATGTTAGAATTATAGATACCATTTATCAAGCCCTAGCTATGTGCCAGGCAGAAGAGTGAGTGCTTTTACATACATAATCTCATTGGCTCTTACTAATAATGTTCTGATGTAAACATTAAGATTATACCCATTTTGCAGATGAGGAATCTAAGGCTTAAGAGATTAATTGACTTGCCCAAGGTGACACAACTTGCAAGTAGCAGCACTAAGATATAAATTGATGTATTACTGAGTCTAGAACCTTCCCTCATAGCCACTATCAAAAAGAGTGCCAATCATTTCAAATATATTATAAAAAAGGGACCATTTAATTTAAAACCAAAACCCAAATCACTAGAACATGAAGGCTATGCTGTCATTAATGTTGTGGCCTAAAATACCCAGAAAACAGACAATGCGCTTTCTTTGGCTTCGGCGATTTGGGTAACTAACTCAATTCTATACTTTGCTATATAAGTATATCTAACATCAATTTCTGAGTAATTCACTCGTAGAGTGTTAGCTACTTATTAATGACCCTTTACAGGATATAAAGAAAATTCCTTACTTTTACCTTATAAAAACAGCCTTAGCTCCTAGAAAGAGTTTAACTTATACTAATTGACTCTCTGTCTGGGCTAAGAGGCCCTGCCCCTGCCCACAAGCGTATACAACCAGACAGCTACAGCTGGCAGACATGAGTAAAATCCGTCAGAGAAAGGACAGAAGCAGGGCCATTTGCCCCCTGGGATCTAATTATTCCAAATCTCAGCATTTTGTGGTGAAGGAAAACTACAGTGACCCACAAAATAATATTTGCCATAGGTCTTACAGGAGCTGGCAGATCTTTGGAATACCAAACAAACAAACAAAAAAGAAGTTTGGAATTATTTTGCCTCAAAAAAATGTGGCTTGATTTTTTAAGTGGGCCTTCCACCTAGGGATCAATGGCAAGGCAACTGCAGGGTGAGATTTCCACTGGAAGAATGATGTTGAGAATCTTCCTTGCAATAGTCTTCTGAGTAACCTGGCATTGGAGTTTATAATTCTACTCAATAGCAGATAGTAAGAAAGAGAAAGAGAGGAAGACACAACAGAATCAAAGAAAAAGAAACCAGTTATGGTCATGCTGAAGGCTACTTTTGTGCAATAAAATTCTTAACATCTTCTCATTCTTATTTCATTCTTCCAACACCCTTAACAGTGTGTATGTTGTTGGGGGAGGCGAATTACTGAAAATGAGGCTACTAGTACTCCAATATATTTGACCCATGTCACATAACTGTTTAACAGGAGAGCCAACTCAGAAATACAGTTTTCCTGCCTTCAAATTTGTGCTCTTCACAGAATGGGTATTAAATCTTCAGAGCAGGATCACTGAGTCATAATCCCAACTCAGCGGTACCGACTCCCCACAATCGTGTACAAGGCACTTTACCTCTTTAAGCCTCACTATCTCTAGAAATGCAATATGGACTCAAATTTCCCCTTGCATCTTTAGAGGGCCAACACAGCATGCTTCCCAACTGCAGAAGGAAGAAAAGCCACCTCATACTTTACCCTCTTCTCTCCCAGATTTTCCAAGGTGGCTGGGTTAGTAACCAACTATCCTTGGAACATATTCAGTGTTTCTGACTAAAAAGTAGCAGAAAATTCGTTCAAAGCAAAGCTGGCTTCAGGGCCTCTCAGGGAATGCTACAACAGGAATGACCAGGCTGCATGGCTTCTAGCCTCCCCCATCTCTTCCATTTCCAGTTAAATTCCCACATAGCACTAAAAGAAGGACTGGAGAAGAAACCATCCTAGGGTGAGCAAACACTAAATCATGTGACCACAGATGTGTTGAGAAAGAGGAGATTTCTTCTCCTCAAGTGAGGGATGATCTCATATGTAAGCAGAACTATGATTTCTGGGATGCTCAGAAAATACCTCCTTATCCTAAATGTCTCTTACCACCTTTTCTCTCACTGATGCTTAAAATGCCACTACGAGAAGTCTATTCCTCTAGGTTAAATGGTTGCCTTTTGCAATCCCAAGACTTCTATGAGAGGCTACACTTAACACCTAGTCACAAACTAACACCTCAGTGTGAATAACTGCCACAGGCTTTTTTTTTTTTTTTCCTTCAGAGCAACTGGCAAATTTTACCAAGAAGTCTGTGGTTCCACTTCACTTCTTTTTGTACAGCTTCTCTCCTCTCCTGGTGTTACCCTTCTTCTCATACTCTGGAACCAAGTCCTCATGCTGACTGCTCTCTTCCCCACTCTGTCTACCCTATAAAACAATCATTTCCATAGTGGGGCACTTCTTGGATAGTCAGAAAAGCAGCTTGTGCGTCAGGAGACAAATCTGCTCCCAGTGTTATAAATACAAATACCTCCCCAGATGCCAAGCCATCTTTTCTTTTGCCATTGCTGCCATTACTTTGGTTCCTACTTTTCTTTTGATGGCTGAGCCTGATTCTAGCATTTCTTTGGTTCTCCGTCATTCTACTGATACAGACTTAGAACATTTGCAGGCTACTGGGAAGAAGGGTGGTGGAGAAGGGATATGGAAATGAAGGTAAAGGCTAGAAAGAAGAGGTTATATTCCCTTTAATTGCTCGTGACACAGAGACACAAACATCCGACAAAGTAATACTATATTGTCTAAAGGTATAAAGCTTGTATAAAGTTTAAAGCTCTACCACAGGTCTCAGAAATATATGGGAAGAGAGAATGACTATGAAAAGAAACCCCTAGAATAGGATGCTGTTTCTATATGCGTATCTCATAGCAATACCAGAGAAAAGAACTGAGCCTAGTCTCTGGAGTCTGCAAACATTGGTCTCTGAGGTTCCAGCTGCTATGATCTGAATATTTGTGTGCCTCCAAAATTCATATGTTGAAATCATAACTCCCAAGGTTATGGCTTATGAGGTGGAGCCTTTGGGGGTGATTAGGTTATAGGGCGACACCATCATGAATGACATCAGTGTCTTTATTAGAAGAGGCCTGTGGGAGCTTATTTGCCACTTCTACCATATGAGCTCACAGGGAGATGGCATCATCTCTGAACCAGAAAGCAAGCCCTCATCAGAAAACAAATCTGATGGTACCTTGATCTTGGATTTCCAGTATCCAGAACTGTGAGAAATAAATTTCTGTTACTTATAAGCTACTCAGTTTATGGTGTTTTGTTAGAGCAGCTCAAACAGATGAAGATACCAGATTTGGCATGTCTTTGTTCTGTGATCTCAGGAAGGCTTGAGTATGCCTTCTACTTTAACATGGCTGTGAGGTTTAGAGATAATTAATTTTAAAAAGCCCAAAGGTATCTGGTACATAACATTCATAATAAATGGTAGATGATGTTGGTCTGGAAAGAAGGCATAGAGAGGAAACAGTAAAATTGAAGAATATGAAGAAATTTTCCTGATTTCCATAGATGATGATAACTAATTAAAAGGCATTTGCTTTGTACTGATGTGTATGGTAGGTACTATGGAGACATGAGTCAAAACACTATTTCTCTCTTGTCTTCTTTTTCATTCAAGAAGTACTTATGGAGGTCTTTGACTATACTTGGCACTAACAGATCCTTGACTATACATTGACAATACCTGACACTATGTTACATTAAAGCTACAAAGATAAATAAGACATTCCCCTGACTTCAGGTAAAATCCTGCTTTCATTGGAGGGAAAGGCTTAAAAAGCTGTTAAATGGGGATCGATCCAAGATGGCTGTTTAGGAACAGCTCAGGATTGCAGCTCCCAGTGAAAGCGCAGAGGGTGAGTGGACGCCCCATTTTTATTGCCCACAGACTAGGCAATTCCCAGGCAGAGCAGCTCCACGGGTCGCCAGCGCGGCTGTGCCCCCGTGCGGCTGCTTTCTCGGC
>NW_016108183.1:143418-150434 GCF_001604975.1 Cebus imitator | reverse complement strand
CACTACACACTGGGGTCAGTTGGGGGGAAATTGGGGAGGGACGGTGGGGGGTGGGAAGCTGGGGAGAGATGGCAAGGGGAGAGATGCCAGATGTAGGTGATGGGGTGGAAGGCAGCAAATCACACTGCCACGTGTGTACCTAAGCAACAATCTTGCATGTTCTTCACATGTACCCCAAAACCTAAAATGCAATAAAATAAATAAATGGGGGAAAAAAGGTGTTAAATGATAATGTATTTAAATAACAAAGGTTCATAACAGAAGAGAGGCCAAATAATCACAAATTGCCAATGTTAAGTGGGGAGGAGTATCAATTGCTTCAATAAGGTTTCAGGTTAGGTACTAAAAAATATTCCTTGCTGAAAGGGTTATTAGAAACTGAAACCACAGGCCAACTAGGCATGTAGGGAAAATATTTTCGAACTACGTTCTGTGCTGCTTTAGGATTTTTCAAAGGTACTTGAGGGAGGTGAAAAAGGAAATCCCTTCCCCATGTCTACTTCAACAGAATACCTCTTACTTTATTAGTGAATGTGTTTTATTAATTTTTTATGATTTCATTTGAAGAAAGGGTTTGCTGCCATAAGACACTGTAAAACACTGGAATAGTATCTCTTCACAGATTTGCTTTTTGGGGATTAAAATCCTATTTGTCTCTAATACATAAAGAGCTTCTAGAAATTGACAAGATACAGATTCATAACCCAATGGTAAAAATGGAAAAGGATATAAATAGACAATTGACAAAATGGAACTATAAATGACCCTTAGACATAAAAAATGTCAACCTCATTCATAAGGAAAATATAAATTAAAACTGCAATGAAATACTATTTTTATTTTCAGATTTAGAAAAATCCAAATGTTTGAATAACACACTCTCTTGGTAAGTCTGTAAATAATTGATTAAAACGTGATGAAGGGCATTTTGGTAATAACTGTTAAAAATACATATATATTTGACCCAGCAATCCCATTTTTAAGAATTCATTCTACAGATATATTTGTGCATGTGTGAAACATATAAAAGTTATTTATTACAGCATTGTTTGTAATGGCTGAATATGGAAACAACTTCTATGTCCATCAGTAGAAATCTGGTTAAATGATGGCTCATTATTATAACAAAATATTATGTAGTTCTATAAAAGAATAAGTTCTCTATGCACTAGTACATAAAGATATATTACTAAATGATGAAAACAAGGTATAAAATCATGTACACAATATACTACCTTTTATGTAAGTGAAAAAATATTTTTAAAAAGTATATATTCATATTTGCTTACATTTTCATGAAAATCTGGAAAGATATATAAGTACTAAAAGTTATGGGGGCAACTACATGTTGTAGGGAGAAGATAAGAATTGGGTGAGTGTGGATGGGGTGCATAAGATATTCTATTGTATTCTTTTATATGTACACCTAGATATATAATCATATACACAGGTACATATCTATATGCATTCATATTCTTGAATGATACAAATGTATTCCTCATTAACTTTGAAGACTATATTTGAAAAAAATTCTACTTGAAGGCCATAGACTAGACTAGGTCAACATTTTGGGTCCCCTCCAACCATAGAAAATCAGTCCTTGGGCTGGGCGTGGTGGCTCAAGCCTGTAATCCCAGCACTTTGGGAGGCCGAGGTGGGCGGATCACGAGGTCAAGAGATAGAGACCATCCTGTCCAACATGGTGAAACCCCGTCTCTACTAAAATACAAAAACTAGCTGGGTGTGGTGGCGTGTGCCTGTAGTCCCAGCTACTCAGGAGGCTGAGGCGGGATAATTGCTTGAAACCAGGAGGCAGAGGTTGCAGTGAGCCGAGATTGTGCCACTGCGCTTCAGCTTGGCGCCTGGCGACAGAGTAAGGCTCTGTCTCCAAAAAAAAAAAAAAAAAAAAAAAAAAAAAAAAGAAAAGAAAAGAAAAGAAAATCAGTCCTACAAAGCTTGTCATCAGAAGCCCAGCTGTTTTCCTACTAGTGGGAGAGATCCTAGCTATGACTGTGTTCACAATCTTATTCCAATAAGTGTGTTATCTCCACTGACATTATTGAGTTCCTCTATCTGGGCAAAGTAAAAGTTGTTACATTGCTTTCTGAAACAGTGTTAAAGTAATTGTGTAAATCTGGGCTGGCTTTGAGGCCTTGGCCCAAATGGAAGGAACACAGACAAATGAGGGTGCTAGTGGGAAACCACCCTTGGCTTTCTACCAGAGCACTGCTGTAATGAAGGGAGGAGCAGCTGGGAGCTGCGTCTCAGTCAGGCTAAGTCAGAGCATACATCCGGGATGCAACACATCTTGCAGAATGAATGTATCAAAAACAGTGGGCCAGGTATGGTGGCTCATGCCTGTAATCCTTGCACTTTGAGAGGCCGAGGTGGGTGGATCACTCCTGAGGTCAGAAGTTCGAGTCCAGCCTGGCCAACGTGGTGAAACCCCATCTCTACTAAAAATACAAAAAATTAGCCAGGCGTGGTGGCGGGAGCCTGTAATTTCAGCTACTCTGGAGGCAGAGGCAGGAGAATTGCTTGAACTCAGGAGGCGGAGGTTGCAGTGAGCCGAGGTCATGCCACTGCACTCCAGCCTGGGCAACAAGAGTGAATCTCTGTCTCAAAAAATACAAAAACAAAAACGAAATCAAAGAATAGTGGGTGTCTGCAGTCTCCCCTGACCTCCAAAAAGTAACAATACTCATATTCTGAGGCTATGTGGATTCAGATGATGTTTTCCTTGGGATGCTTCCTGAGATCAGAGGTACTGCTTCAAAAGGGTTCATCAGCTGAATCAGTGATGCCTACCTTTAGATTTCCCTTTTTTCCTCAGCACTCCAACGCCCATCACTTCTTTTTGCCCTGGGCCTCTTGATGTGATGACTTAACTAGATCTGCTTTCCTTGGGCAGAGTCCAGCAATTTCCAGATTTTCCCCAAACTCTCCTCCCATATAAAAACTTAACTCTTCTGTGGCCTATCACATTGAGGTTGTGTGGGCAGGCCTTAATACTAATCCTGTTAAGTAATTCATACTGAAGTGACAATGGAAGCTAATGTTTTAAAACAGGGTCCTTTTCTAGAAAATTACATTGTAACATAGGCCTTTGATGTTTTATTCATAATGAGGCTGTAGAGCACAGGGCAAAGAGTGTGAAACTTTCTAGAACTTAAGAGTCGCATGAGGGAGCTTGCTGCAAATGCAGTTTTCAAGACCTCTCCTAGGAGGAGAAGAAACCTTACTTCAGAGTGTCCCATTTGGATTCAAATGCTCCATTACTAATTAGTTATTGCGTATTAGCTGAGCAAATCCTTAGCATCTCTGAGTCTCAGTTCCCCCATCTATAAAGTGGGGATGATTATGGTACCTACCCCATAAGTTGTGATGATAAAACAAGATAAGACATATGATCTGTTCAGCATAGTACCAGGTACATATTAATGCTCAATAAACGCAATTGTTGTTCTGTTACTACTAGCTATAAATGTTAGGGTGTCTGGAGGGCAGAAAGCAGGCTGGTAAGGAAAGAGACGTGGGGCTACTTAACCGTTAAAGTAGCCATCCTCTTACCATACTGGCAGACCCGGTCTGTATAAGGCTTATGCTGAACTCCAAAGTAGCAGTGACAGTTACTTTTCAGTCAGTATTATATACTGTAAATATTGGAAATTTTCAACACCTGAAATGTAGTGAGAAGTTTTGTTTTTTTACCCCTGTGCATTCTTTCACAGTCTTTCACTGCCTTGTAGAACTTCTCAAAAACTATCAGATCCCAGGTGGTAACTAGAGATTCACTTCTAAGCCATCACATCCACTAAGAATTCTTTTATGCCCCAACTCCTGGGAGGACACCATCTGCCCCATTTTTCCATCTCAGTGGAAAGACCATCAGGTATGATTTAACCAAGCAGTTGCTCTTTGGCCAGAGACATTTACCAAACAAATAGACTCTACTTTGGACTTATTGAGGACCCCAGACAGGTGGATTTATGCTCAGAAGGGTCACACATGTATTTGTGATTATGAGTAGTCCTAAAGGGCATGGGAGTAAGAGAAAGAGTGAACTCCTCAGCCAACGTTCCCATTGTATTTTATTTTGTTATTATTATTTTTAGAGTTGGGGGGTCTCCCTCTGTTGCCCAGGCTGGAGTACAGTTGTATGATCAAGGCTGATTGCAGCCTCAAACTCCTGGGACCTACTGATCTTTTTGCCTTAGCCTCCTGAGATGCTTTAGCTACCATGGCTCCCACTGTATTTCAACCACCATTTCCAGTGTCTTCTCCTGCAACATGTTTTCCTGAATTGCTAAACAAAAGTAATTTTTGATTGGTTTGACTTTCGTCTTTGTTTTAAGTTAAAAATATCTTTGTTTTATGTCACCTTATTGAAGGTGATTTTCAAAAAGGATTTAATCGTTTTTAGTTTAGGAAGCCTCTCCATTTCTCCCTTCATCCATCCTCTGGCCTCACACCCTACATTGCCCAGCTCGTCTCGCCTTTTCAAGGAAACTTCATCTGATTACTTCTGCACTTGATGATCTTTTCGTGTGAAAAGCAATCAGTAGAGCAGATTGCTCCTGCAATGGTAGAGCTTCCAAAGGTGTCAAGTTCATCATGTCCCTAAACTCTCTTCCTCTCCACTCTGCTAGAATGCCCCCAGATTCAAGCATTAGTTATAGAAGGGCTCTATCTTTCCCAGAGGTTTAATATCTTCAAAGTAATGAGTGTAGAGGACTGGAACTATTCCCCAGTAAAGAGAAAGGTGCTGTGGGTGGGTGGGGGTGGGGGAGGTGCGGACACAATGAGATACCACTTCACATCCACTAGGTTGGCTTGAATAAAAAAGACAACAATAACAAGGGTTAGCAAGTAGGTAGAGAAATTGTAACTCTTATACGCTGCTGGTGAGAATGTAAAAAAATAAAATAGTACAGCTGCTTTGGAAGGTAATTTAGCAGTCTCTTAAAAAGTTGACATAGAGTTACCAATATGAACCACCAATTCCACTCCTAGGCATATACACACAAAAAGTTTAAAGAAAGGACTGAAACAGACATGTATACATGAAAGTTTACAGCAGCATTATTCATAATAGTTAAAAGATGGAAACAACCCAAATGTCCATCAGTGGATGAGTGGATGAACAAAATGTGGTATATCCATACAATGTAATATTATCGTCATAACGGATGAGCCTTGAAAAATTCTGCTAAGTGAAAAATAAAAGCCAGTCACAAAACACCACATACTATATAATTCCTTTTAAATTAAATGTCTAAAATAGGCAAACCCATAGAGAGAAGAACAGTGGATGCCAGGAGCTGGGGGAAAGAGAGAACGGGAGTGACTAGTAGTAGGTACAGGGATTCTTTTAGCGATTGTGAAAATATTTTGGAGTTAGATAGTGGTGATGGATGCAGCATCTTGAGAATATACTAAAAACAACTTAACCTTACAATGTGAAAGGGTGAACTTTTATAGTATGTAAGCCTCGGGATGTATGTATATCTCAACATAAGGTATGTATATGTCAATAAAGCTGTTGCCAAAAAATCTAATCTCCGAACATTATATAATATAGACACAAAGCCTGGGTATGAGAGTGGAGCAGGCCTGGAAAAAATGAAGGTGCTTTGCAGGTGATAGGCAGGTGAAGAGGAGAAACGTAAATTAAAAAGAAAGGCAGAATCACAAATGGGTAGAGGGGGCCAATCTCAAGTCATAATTTTGCCCAGTGCCCCTGGCCATGGTGTATCCACTTTGGGAGATGGTGTGGGTCAGCTAGACAGCTCAGCGAAAGAAGGGGCATATGGGGGGGTGGAGATTTTCCTGCTTGAAAGCTTCCAGGAGACACTGTGGGCCCACATCTTCAGCAAGACTAGTGGCCTCCATACTCCTACCCTTGGCCCAATCCCCAGTGAGGTCCCAGGCCAGGAAATTCTTACAGCAGATTCAGCAGATAACTCTGCAGCTAAACAGACAGACACAACACTCTGTCCCAACCAAGAAGGTGCCGACTGAGAGGAAACAGTCATCTGCCGCTCCAGCTGGCAAGAAAAGAGTGGATGAGGGCGCTGAAAGCTCACACCCTAGCCTAATCCCAGCTCTCCCCCTCCTCATCCAGACTCCATCTGCAGGCTGTTTTTCATCCCACTTCCATCAATGTTTCAGCTGCTGTCAGTCAGTAGCTGACCCTGCCTGAATATGCCGTCTTGTCAGACAGATGGCTAGGATGGATGGCTTGAGGAGAGAGTGTGCAAGAAGCGGCCATGTCTCTGTGAAGCAAAGAGTGCTTGCAGATGGCACAGATTTTTTTTTTTTTTTTGGTGGGGGGAGTCCAGTATTCTTAGCTAAGTTATACTATTCTGCTTGCTGTGTGATGGAACTGCTATCGCTTTGCATCTCTGGGCTTCAGTTTCTAAAGAACTTTCTGTGTGGATATGTGTATGTGTGTGTCAGAGGTAATCATTTCACCTGCTTCTCTTTCACAGGGATATATTATAAAGAATAAAAACAATTATGTTTTCTAAAAAGGCTCAGGAAGTAAAGAAGCTACATACAACAAAGTCAACTGATTATGATTATTTCCTGCTTACCAAGTGCATTCCATCTGAAGGCAAAAAGAGATGTATAATTTTGTCTGCTTTGGTGGCCCAGTGTCCAGAGTTACTACATCCCATAGAAATTAGAAAAGTCCCCTCAGCTTGTGATTTGTTGCCTTATAGGTAGCAGCTCTAGTCTTGCAGAGTCAGTCGCCTACTTGTCAGTAAACATCCAAAGGCTAGAGTTCCACATACGGAGCCACATCACAGCATGGCCCAGCCAGGATCATGAAGTTCATATCAAATATGTATCTCCTTAAGATGTGCCACTTAGCTAAAGAATGCTCTACCTCTGAGTGGCCAATTCTGCCCTGACTCATGCTATTCCCAACTGTCCCCAGACTACTCTTTGCTTACTCATATCCAGCCCCCACGGCCCATCAAACACACTCTGATTTTCTGCAGCGACTCTCA
>NW_016108183.1:122205-142808 GCF_001604975.1 Cebus imitator | reverse complement strand
AAAAAAAAAAAAGAACAGAGCATGGCAAGAAGGAACAAATATTTAAATAGTGATATATGCTAATGTTGAGAGTCTAGTATTAATTCCATTAACATATAAACATGGATATCTAAAGGGAAGGTAGTTCTTCATTTAAGGCCCAGATAGCTGGAGAGAAGTAAGTTTGACTCTTAAAAGTGATTTAGAAGTGAGTTACAGAATTGGTATCTTCTGGGAAAAGGGTCCATGGGTTCAATCAGATTCCCAGTGTTTCATGAACCAAAAGAAGCACCCTCTCTATTACAATACAAAGCAGGGGGCTGTAGATTTCACTTCAGCAATATGAGATCTCTGCAAGCAACTCTGTCCAGATTCTGTGGCTCTAGGGTTATGCACACTTGTTTTCAGCTTTCCGTGTGCTGACAGTACTTAGTTGTGGAAGTTTCTCATAATCCAATCTTCAGAGGCAACCTCTACGTTCTTTCCTGTCAAAATTTCTTCTTCCACTTTGCTGAACAGCTTTATCATCAGTTCCATTATTCAGCTCATGGACCATTTCAATCTCATTACATAAGCCTCCTAGGGTTCTATCTCCAAGAGGAAACTGGAAATGGCTTTCTCTTTTGACAGATGGAAATGAGGCTCAGAGATGCCAAGGGGACATTGCTATTTAGTGCCAAAGCAAGGATTCAAATTCAGGTCTCTTCATTTTACCTACAGCCACGAAACATGAGGACTAGAGAAGCCCACTAAAACCCAGTCTAATAATTGAGGAAGATAAAAGCACAAATCCCTCTGATTTCAGAGGCTAATTCCTCAACTTCAAATCTTCATCTGAACTTGGATTATATAGCCCAACAAAAAGAATCCCTTCCATGGTAGATCTCGTAGATTTGTATTATTCCTTTGCTACTATACTACGGGTTTTAAAAATCTCTAATTACCAAGAGGTGTAATAAATGAACTCGTAGTTGCAATGAAAATGTTAAGTCAATGATTCTTCATGATGCCTCATTGTTAATGACAGGTTATGTGGTAACATGTCACTTACTGTCTTCCTCTTCTCCCTGAATAAATTAAGAATGAGTTCTACTATTACTTGGTTAGTTCTAATCCTTTGGGAGCAAGGCTTTTTTTTTGTTTTTTTTTTTGAAGGTCAATGACCCTTTGAAATGGACAAATTAGTCACTACTCTCAAGCAGCATTTACAGAAACAATGTGAGGCATCTGGATGAGACAGTGGGGTGTTCAGTCAAGCATTCCTTTGTATTGCCTACACCAGCATTTCCCAAGTCTGCTCTGCAGAGCCCTAGTAGTCCACAAGATGCTCTGTGAAAACAAAATTCTGTGCTTCAAATAAAGTTGGGAAAAGATCCACATTCAACATTCACAGTGTCCCTTTCAACATGTTAAAAGGATCTCACAAGTCCCACAGTAAAGAAACCTGTTTAATGACAACCCTGCATTTTCTCTGACTTTACTTATCCACCAGATTCTTTTTTTCATCTAGGTAACAACTATGAACATCCCAGAAACACCCCTTGGAAAGCGCTTCCCTGCACCACATCACAACTTAGATGTTTTGAGGATCTGGATATTTGCCATCTCGTGGACACTGTTTTCTGCTGAATCCAGAACCCCACTCCCAACTTCAGTCACACTCAACCCTCAGCTAAGACCTAACATGTTTCTCCTAGATGGCTGATAGCATCTCCAGTATCTTTTCTTTTTTTCATTAGCAAGCACTATAAATCAAGAGAAAAAGCTCCTCTGTGAAATACTGTATAGTGCTAATAACCAAAACCACTTGCATCAACAGCCCAATAATATCAGTCACCTGGGGACACAAAGTCAAGTCCAGGAGGTGCTATTTTTCCTGTATATGATGAGAAGCCAGGGAAGTTATTTAAGCAGTGAAATGATTTGATGAGATTTACATTTTTGAAAGACTATTCTGAGATGATTGGAAAAGAGATAATGAGCTTGGAGGCAGGACCTGTCAGGAGGTTATTTGAAAGCGCCCATTGCTATCACATTAGGCACGAAAGGATGAAAAGAGACATTCGGTACTTAAGGATTAATTGAGAAAAGTTATCACTCAAGGTACACATTATTTTGTTTGGAAAACTGTTAGCAGCAGGCTTCAGAAAGTAGTTCCTGGAGGCCACTGGCAGAGGTTGCAAGGAAGGTGGTACTAGACAAGACTCCAGGCTGCTGGAGCAGTGGGAATGCTGTTAGGAAAATGCAGTCTACCTCTTCCTGGAGACCAAGGGAGACAGCTCATCTGCCATGTCATGGAACTACTAGAGGAAAAGACAAAGTATCATGTTGCTCCTCCTAGGAAATTCTTCAAGAACCCAGACCAAAATCCCTGCTGCTGGGAGATACATTTAGGTAAGACTGCACAATACACAGAAAGGAAACAGAAGGTGTTAGGAAGTCTAGATTCTAAAGAACTCCACCACTGATTGCCATGAGATGGTGACAAGTCCTTACGAAAGAGAGGTGTGAAGAGTAAAAATATGTCAAATATTAATAAAAATTTCCAGTTTTAAACTGGGGTTCTTCTGGCAGCTAGATGCTCATATTAAAGCGATTAGAGTAAAAAGTGATGATACAGGTCAGAGATCAAACAAGTAAATAAGGTATATTATCATCTTTGGACTTACCAAGGCCAGAAAAACACTATGAGATTCAGTCATTGCTTTAGACCATTAATTCCCAAAAGGGGAACAAGCAGACCATGGTATCTGGTGGGAGTGGTTTCAAACTCCACATCCTATGTCATCCCTGATTGAGAATCACTGCACATGATAGATGTCATTTATGGGAGCGCAATATATGCAAATAATTTAGAGGCAAAAAGAGTCTGAGGGTCACAGTTCCTCAGATTAATGTCAATAATCCCACCAATAAGATTAGGAACTAATATTTACTGGCTCATGCTTATGCTGAGCTGGCTCTGTGCTCGGGGCTTCAGGTTCATGTTTCTTAGTTCTTTTCTCACTATAACCATCCTCTAATGTGAGTATTGCTATTATCTACAGTTATAGATGAGGAACCAAAGGTTGGGAAGTGGTCAAACCAGAAGTGACCCCAGAAATGGAGCTATACTATATTGCTCTAGAGGTTGCATTATCTGAAACTCCAGCTAGGAAAAATAGCTATATATTTCTGACACTATAATGGCTTTTCCTAAGTTCTACCCCACTATTTCCTCTGGAAAGGAAACTACTCTCTCTCACACATGGGCACATAGGAGGTCTAAAATATACAAGGTAGCTGATCGAAAGGAAGTACCTGACTACCTTACCTCATATTAGCCTTAAATGGCTCCAGATACTGAAGGAGAGGAGAGGGAAACTAACACCATGGGTTGTACCTTCTTGAGAACAGAAGAAGGAAAGAATGTTTAACAACTGCAGATTAGGGGAGGGACAGTAGGGGGTAGGGAGTTGGGGAGGGATAACATGGGGAGAAATGCCAGATATAGGTGATGGGGATGGAGGCAGCAAACCACATTGCCATGTATGTACCTATGCAACAATGCTGCATGATCTTTACATGTACCCCAGAACCTAAAGTGTAATCACACACACACACACACACACACACACACACACACACACACACACACATATTTATATAAAGGAAAAAAAAAAAGAAAAGCAGATTATTTCACTAGTTACAGGGCCAATGGAATAATCTTGGAAAGAACAATTCCCTCTGCAGAAACTAAAAATGGTGTCTAGATAGCCAGCTCCTCTTCTCAGAGACCACCAACTCTCTACTCAAAGTGTGGTGTGGGGACCAGCAGCATTAATGCAACCTGAGAGCTAGTTAGAAATAAAGAATCTCACACCCCTCACTGCAGACCTACTGAATCATCATCTGCTCTTCAGTAAGATTCCCAGTGATTCAGGTTCTAAGAGTTTATCTTATTCAGAACCTTCAATAATGCTGCAGAAACAAGTCAGTTTCTCAAAGGCTAGTGAGTCTTGAGAAGCCTTTTTACTACCCGTGGTGGACAAACACATGTCCAATTTGTTCCATATGGCCCCAATCCACACCCCAGTGAGGTATAAATGCAGGCAATCTTAGAACTGAGCTCCTTGCTACCCATAACCTTAGTTTTCAACTCCCATCTCTGCAAGAAATGTCAAATACAGAACAGGATTCTGGGAAAGTGAGGGTATCTACCCCCAATTAAAAAAAAAAAAACAAACTTTACAACTACAGTAGTAGTTCTCAACTGGGGCCAATTTTCCCCCAGGGGACATTTGGCAATGCCTGGAGACATTTTTGGTTGTCATGAAATGAGAAGGGTACTCTGGCATCTAGTGGGTAGAAGTCAGGGAAGCTGCTAAACATCCCACAATGCCCAACATAGACGACATGACAAAGAATTATCTGGCCCCAAAGTGTTTGGGAAGCGCTGGACTAGAAAAAATAATAGATACAAGTCATCTAATCCCTAAATGTTCAAAATACAGCTAGGGAGAAAGGGAACATAAAAGTGCTTTCTCCATTCTGGTGAACAGCTTCAGGTTAGACAGCAAAGACCTAGCTGTCCTTGAAGGGGTGATGCACTCCTTTGGCTTATATCAAACTTACAGAGTTGAGCCTTTCTTTGACCTGAAGTTCATCTCCAAAACTACCCCCTATAAAACCAACTGCTCAGGAAGTCATGATAGACACAGAAAAATCTTTTTCACAAATGCCAGTCTTCAAACTGAGCATAAAATAAAACAAGAAGAAGCTTTACCTTATTTTTTTCCTCCTGTTCTCAACAAACAACTTAATACCATCAAGTAATTGAAAATAGAAACAACCTGAACCAAGAGGTAGCTATAAGAAATACCAATGAATAGGATTAACATAATTCTTCTATGTGAGTGTTAAAGGGGTAAATGCCCTGGTAGCCAGGCCAAAAACAGAACAAGATTAATTACATAGTTCCAATTTTAATGGTTTCCTTTTACTTTTTAAGAATGATTTATGCCCAGTTTAGGATTCAGAATGAATTCCTAGGACCACTGCTCATGATACCACTGAATGCCATCTACTTCATGTTCCTGCCCCAGGATACATATCCCAAGTCTCCATATCAATGAGAATGCAAGTACTTTTACATATGGGTCCAGAGGCCATGTGAATTATAAAGTTAAATATGAGGATTGGGGAAATTACAGTTATCTAAGACCTCTGTGATCAGCACTAGTCTCCCATTCAACCAAGGCCTACAATGCTCCGTGAGGGGCAAACATTTTAATATTGAAGGTATGTTGGTGAAGACTTCAGTTAAGACTCAGTCAAATTGAACCCTTCCTACAAAGAATCACCCTTGCTCAAGACAAGTATGCAGCAGAATACACAATGTTGTGTGCTCATTAAACAGATCTCCATCTTCCACCCTGGAAACCCAGCTATGCTACATTCCGCAGTCTCACCTACAATTAGGTGGAGCCATGTGAATGAGTTCCAGTCAATTGAATGTGGGAAGAAATGATGAATATGCCTTAGAAGAGTGACCTATAAAACTTCCTGCACAACTCTCTTTGCTTTCCTTTTCCTAAACTTAAGACCACATACCAGAGAATCCAGTGATGAATGTAAGACTCTAGAGGAAAGAAAGACCACTAGAGTGAAAGGGACCTGGGTCCCTGAATGACTGCATGGAGCAAAAACCCTCCTTCTCCATAGGCCCCTCCACTCCCATCTTCATTATCTTCAGTCACTGAGGACTGCAGATTGTTAGAGCAATTGGCTTATCCTGATTAATTCTTTGGTCTTTGCAAATATATTCCCTCTTCTAAAATCATGGGCCATTTGTTTCACTGTAGCCCGTAATGCTGTATTAATATCACCTATACTTTCTACCTTTCACATTCCATATTCCTCTTCCATCTTGATAACTGCTCTCCATAGCACTAAGGGAAGGAATTGCCTAAAGTCTATATGCTTAGAACTTTCTCTCTGATTCAAATTAAAAGTAAACTAAAGTGAAATCAAAACCAGAGGTATGGGAGGTCCAACTGTTCTCAGGCTTGCTGCCCAATAGCAATCAACCCTTGGATCCAATGGCATGTAAGACCTGGCTCTGAGGCCTGACTTTATGTTCATGGCTGGTCTACACAGCATTTTAAGGAATAATTACTGTCCCAATGCTTTAGCCCCTAAGTTGTCCCTCTGCCACGTGTCAATATCAATGACTAGCATGGCTGAGGAAGGCCAGGTAGAGTTGAACAAAAGATACAACCAGGCCAGATAACCTAAAGGTAGGCAAGGAAGTACATGAAGAAGAATCTGAAAAGTTCTTAGAGTGTGTGGTTGTCATTATGGCTTTCCATCAATATTCAAATTCTCCTCCTTCCAGGCACATGGTAGTATTGCATTTCCCTGTCCTGTAGAAGTCAAATCATGGCCGTGTGACTTGCTCTGGCCAATGCCAGATGAGCAGAAGTAATCTGTGTCACTCCTGGCCAAAAGTCTTAAATAGCCAGGCCAGAGTTTGTTAGATTCCCTTCCCATAGTACTGGAACTAAATTCCCTATGGTGAGGCACTGTCAGCCAGGGTCCCTTGGTGATAATGACATGCAACAACCTAAGACAAAGAGGTAGTATGAGTAAGAAAGAAATCTTTGTTGTTTTAAGTCCTGAACTTTGTAGGTTATTACTGCATCATAATTTAGCCAATTCTGATTACTATAGAATATCTAATATTTGATGAGGAATGGGCTTTGATATTCAACATAGGCAAGGTAAAAATATTCCTGCAATTTCTACATCTCTTCCCCAAAAGAATGGAGGATAAGAAATTTTTTTTTCCCCAATGTGATACACACAAGTACTCTAGCAGCTGAAACCAAGTCTTACCTGCTAATGTGACTTCGCCTCTTGTGTCTAGAAAAGGGGTTATAGGCCAGATATGACCTGCAACATGTTTTTGTAAATGAAATTTTATTGGAACATAGTCATGCCCATTGATTTACATATTGCTTATGACTGCTTTCACATTACAATGCAAGAGTTGCTACCGCAGAGACTACAAGGCCTGCAAATGCTAGCATATATATTATCTGGCATTTTACGGAAAAAAAAAAATTGCTAGTCCCTAGTCTAGAAGAAGCCAAAGGACAACAGATCCATGGAGGATCTGGAAAATAAATCCAATGTGCACTGCTACTCCAAGTAAAGAGTACATACTCTTAGTAGTTATGTAAACAAAAGCATACACAGATCAAAAGTTGGTACCGGTAGGATTTCTCTTAGTGCTTCAGGCCTTTTCAGAGACAGGGAGGTGAAGGGAACCCTAATACAAATGACTTCCAATGAGCACATAGTTAAAGTTCTGTTGTTTATAACCCCTTTCCTCCAGTATCGGGATGGGTACAGGATCTGAACAAAGGATATACACAGTATATATCAGGATTAGCAAACCTGACAGTCCTCAGAATGACTCAGTGGAAAGTTGCTTAAGTGCTTGCTCAAAATGATTCACTGCATGGAGAGTCCATGGCAAGTCAGATTCTTAGGCTAAAGTGGGAGGTACAGTTTGTCCACCTCCCTGAACTCAGCACAGGGCAAGCAGGCAGGCCCTAAGTAAGTAAGTAGGCTCTTAGAGGGTCTGAGGAGGGTTTCAACCTGCTGGATGAGGCCTCTGCTGTGGCCACTGGCTGCCCTCCGGGGGTGGGGGTGTACATGGCGTGGCTGGAATGCTAGGAATCCTGGGCTGGCCTAGCAGGCACTCCAATTGGCTTGGTGTTCTACATGCTCCAAAGACTTTCTCCAGTGTCCTTGGCATCTGATGACTATACTTGGGCTTAAGATTTTTAGGGCTGGGCGGGTCTCTGGAAGCCTTCTATCTTAGCACCAGATCACTCCTTCATTCGGTGGTACCAGCAAACAATCTGGCCATTCTATTGCAGATAGGACACAGGCTATTTGCCCACTTGCCTCTGCCTGGCTCTTGAAGGGCTGCCTGGAGGAGCTATCTGCTTGACTGAAACTTAGCCTTTGGTGACTGTTAACAGATTTTGCTTCATTTCAGTTATTGCTGTGTTACTGTTGGTTGGCTGTGGGTTGAGGGCAAAGGCCTGGGGTGGAAAACAGAGAAAGGAGAAGAGAGATTAAAGGATACTTTACTTAGACCTACAAGTTGAATTGTTCTTCCTTTTAGCAGGTGATTCTGAGGTTAGTTTGGACTAGGTGTTTTCTCTTACTTTCTAAGGTAACATAGCCATCCAGTTCTCTCATGAAAAATTTCCTTTTAAGCAGACCCATGAATAATTTAGATAATCCCAGAATTCATGCACCTTTTAGAGCTCCTTAAGCTATTTGCTGACGAGGTATTGTATGTGAAGTCTGACAAAGATCAGTTTGATTGATCAATGAGAGTCAGCATTGTATTTGCTAGCTTGGAGAAACAAGCATGGCCAGGACTGAGGAGAAAGTCCTTACATGCTCCCTCCACAGCACTATTAATAACATGAAAAAATTATCCAGTGTAATCCCAAAGACTGATTTCAAATCAAAACAAAGCAAATAAAGGAAAGCAAAACAAAAGAGCAGCAAGACAAGCACAAGGGCTCCCTAGGGTTCCTCTAGCTTGTGGGATGGGTGTGGGTGTGAGCCTGTGAGAGTGTATGTGAGAGTGCGTGTGTTCCAGATGTACATGAGAGTCACATGTGTGTGTTTGTGGGGACAGTGGTGAGGCAGGCAGGCAGACTTGGAGGTTTTCAGGGCTAGGGCTGGGCAAACGTGCCTCTGACTCAGAGGAGGAATCTCAGTTTCTTTTGCTGGAGAGAGAAGAACTAAACTTTTGTCAAACAACCTCATGCCAATTCCTCTAAAGGGGGGTAGGAAGGACAGTGTCATAACACAGAGAGTGTTAATGGCTGCTATTTTAACAATCTAAACTCACTGGCCCAGGGCACCAGTAGAAACTAAACAGTCTTATTGCAAAGGGTGCATTTTTAAAAAAATCAAATAAATAGCTGAAGGCACACTCACATTGAACTTGTGCCCAATTCAGTGTCAATCAACAAGTTTCCATTGAATGCTGGACAAGCCAACTCCTCTTCCAAAGAGAACACAGAAAACATTGTAAGTTCAGTTTTGGGGCAGCTGGGTGATCTTATGTATCCTGTCCTTTTATTTATTTATTTATTTATTTATCTCCCTTTTTGCTTCTTCCTTCCTTCTCCAGCTAGGACTTTTGTTTCCTAATTCAGATCCTCCAAAGTTAATTCCTTTCTAATGCATCTGTCTGGCTCTGGTCCTAGTGCTGTAGTTCTTTTATTTTATGTTTCTATACATGAGGACAGACCAGCTGACCTGGGCCTCAAGGCAGGCCCACATTATTTGTTAAACAACAGCTTTCTACCTGCCATGTGTTCCATGAGTAGAGATGGAGAAAGTACCCAAATGTATACAGTATAATGCTATGGCTTCACTTGGGAACATGTACATCCTGATAAGCCAGCATGCTGAAAAGTTATATTATCCCAGTGACAGAATGTGTCCTAGGCACATATTTGAAAGTAGGCAGACACAGCCACTAAATCTTAGTGTAAAATCTTCATCTCCATCTTGGTAAGCATGTTTCTCCCTTCTCCCAAATGAATTCTGGCCATGCATTCTAAAATAATACCAACAATACCTTGCATTTATTGAGGGTGTACTGCAGGCAGGGCACTATGCTAACTCCTTCTCATACATAACTGAGGATTCAGTTAATCCTCACAACAGTCCTTTGAGATAGGAATTATCACTGCCCTATTTCTTCCCCTCTCTATCTCTCTTTCTCTCTCTCTCTCACTCATTCACACACACACACACACACACACACACACACACACACACAATACATACCACACGATGTCACCCACTCTAACATACACGCTCACCCACATGCTTACATACACTTACGGTTACATCAAGTGTGTGTAAACCGAACAAAGCTCCTCTGCCTTATCTCCACAGTGCTCAGTTCTTCCAGGTTCTCTATCCAAAGACTCTTTCATTGACATCTGGAATTCTATCCTTAGTGAATTCATATAGTTAAGCTAAGCATTGACCTTTCTGCTGGAAGGAATCTCATCAGCTGCCTACGTAAGAGCTGAGTGGTTGGGATAGAGGTGAGGATGTGAGGGACTGCAGGAGAGGAAAGGGATTGCAAAATGACATCCAGGAACACTCAAGACAAACTTTACCTCCTCCCGACTTTTGCAGTCGGCTGGCTCTGCAAAATAATGTCTAACCACAGGATGTACAAGGTCCTTTGAGACTGGGCCTCCATCAGTCTGACCTTCCCAGCCTCCTCCCTCCTACACAGACCATACTCAACTGCAGTCACGGGTCCCACACATGCCTCTGCACGTGCCCTCTCCGCCTCCCCCTTCTCCATCTGGCAAAGTGCCATTCATCTGTCAGAACCTAGCTCAAATGTCCACTCCCCTCTGGGGTTGTGCCTGACTCTTGGCTCTTGTAGAGTGTCTGTCTTTCTCCCCTCTGTCTGCACAGTCCTGGTCCACACTTCTACCAGAGTACTCATCACATTACATTTTAATAATCTTGTTATGCGTGTCTCCTCCACTAGATTGTGAACTCCTCAAGGGAGGAACTCGGAAACCTCAGCACCATACATGGGATCTGTCTCAAAGCTTATACTCTGTCAATGTCTGTGAAATGAATACGAGTGAGTGAGTGAGTCAGTGAGTGAGTGAGTCAGTGAGTAAGTGAATTAGTAGACTCATACCACCAACTTCTGGTTAGGAAGAAACCCCCTTCCCCAGGCTTCTCTGGCTAAGGCTGCTGTCCAGTATTTCTCAACAGGGCCACCACTGGAATTTTGTGTGGACACTTCTTCCATGCATTGTGTTTCTACTCATTGTGGAATATTACGCATCTCTTGTTGCTGCCCACTAAATGCCAATGACATCCTCCAATTACTGTGACGAACAAAGCAGTTCCCAGACATTTCTAAAGCCCTGGAGAAGTTGGTGGGGGCAGAAGTGGTGTGTGTGTGTGTGTGTGTGTGTGTGTGTGCGCTAATCCTCCCTGGTTTGGAAGTAACACTACAGCAATGGCTCATTTCCCTGATCTCGGTGGTCTGAGAGGCCTCCTGAAGTAGGGGCACACTGTGTTCCTGCAAGAGGTGCCAGATGACAGCCTCTAGCCAGAGCATGAATTAGCAGAAGGTAGGAACCAAACAGGAACGAGGCAGCCTAATCAATACATAATAGTGAATCTTGCTCTCTCTTTTTATGATTTAACGGGGAGGAGGTATCAGTTCTAGCCATCCCCCAGAAAATTCCCTTTCAATTTTTCAAGGCAGTCCAGAGATTTTTACCTTGTCCCTGAGTGCATTCTCAGCACTGCCTTACGTTTCTGCTAAGAACTCACTCAGCTTTGAGAACATCGGCATTACTGTGCAGCATACTCACACAAGGCACCTGTGAAAACCTAATCAGAAGGAAACAGAAAGGCAAGGCAGAGGTGATGCCATTAATTTAATGCTTTTTGCCTGGCAGTCATTAAACCTGTCACTTGTTTCCTTTAGACTCCCCTCCTCTTTTCCCTGAGGCTGGAGACACATGGTCAATGCCTGGTTATGAGGCTGCTATCATTGGGATCTATGGCAACAAGTACCAAAATACTATGGTTTCAAGCTTTGCCTATATTGCACATATACCCAGATGAAATCTGGGAACCCAGGATTAAATACCTTCTTTTACACTGCTGAGCACTGCCTTGCTTATATATACCTCCTTATACTTTTCAAAGCAATTTCCCACATTAACTTTCTTGTTCACTGTTAATGCAAACTTTAGGAGAAGGCAGGAATTATCATCTCATTTTACAAGCTAAGAAAATAGGTACACAGAGGTTAGTCAGCTCTGTGAACATCCCACAGTGAACTGGAAGGAAAGCAGAGCTAGGCTCTATCTCTTTATTGGTCCCCCTGTTTTCCTCCATCCATGATAGCACAATACAACCTCACCCTGAGGGAGGGCTGGCATACCCCACAGGTCCAAAGGTGGTCTTGACCAGTCTGACTTTCTGGAAGCCAAACATGCCCTCTGGTCAGTGATAAAAGCCTGGAGCCAAATGGCTTCATCCAGATGCTGATACACTGTGCACTCTACAGCTTGGAAATCAATGCCTCAAATGCCCACTTACAAATTCCAAGAGCCCACTTAGAGGACAAGGGGCACACTTTTCTCTAGGTTTTGGTACTGCTCTTCTTTGTGACAAAAAAAAAAGACCAAACCAAGCCAAACATCAAGAAAACCAAAATAATGCAAACAGGTAGAGAAATATAATAGCCCCCCAAATAGCCATATGCACACAGCATCCCATGCTTGCTTGTAGTCTTGCAAGGTCTTCTGGTACTTTTGCCTCCAGTCATAACCATCAAGAACAAATGAAAATGTAATGCCACTTAAAATATATTATACTGGGAAATATAACTTACATACCTAAAACATAAATGTACAGTTGTACTCATGCTTTCAAAGCAAACACCCATGTGACTACCATGTGGATCAAAAAGGAGTGCATAGCCAGCACCCCAGAAGCGTCTCCGTCACCACTGGAGGTCAGCTGACCACTAAGCTGACTATTGTGATAATCATTTCTTCATTTTCCATTATAGTTTTAGCGCATTTATGCACACCCATAAACAATATAGTTTACTTTTGCCTATTTTGAACTCGATATTAATGGAATCATATTGTATGCATTGGTGCATTTATGTGTGACTTTTGTTTACTCAGCATTGGGCTTGAGCTATTAATATAATATATTGACTTTAAAATGACTTCAGCTCCTCTTACCTATCCCTGGAAGTACTTCTTTGTGCCTAACTTTTTCATACTGAAGCTCACTTCTACTCATTCTCCCTTTTTGGAGCTAGAAGGAGAAAGCTGATCAGCCTCCTCTAAGACCCATTTATGTTTCCAAAACTTGGTGAAGGCCCCTGTGTTTCTTTCACCAGGTTCAGTAATTACAGTTTTCCTTCAACATCACCTCATAGGTTTCATACTCTAATCCTTTAATAATCTTTCTAATAAGGCCACGTTGAATGGCTCCAGACACAATTCTGCTTAGAAAGCAATCTCAGAAGAGCCCTTTTGGAGAAGTACTTCTCCAGATAAAGAGAAACAGGGGGTAGCATTCTATTCCTATAGACTTCTCCAAAAACAGATGACAAAACTTGCCAGTAATCAGCTCCTAATAGATGACATCCTCCGAAGTTCCCTGGGAAACGTTAATAAGGAACACGTCTTTCAAAACCTGGATTTTTCACACAGGCAGTAATGCTAGTTACTGCTTGTCATGCCTGTCATTTTCAATGACAGTGTGGTCTCTGGGGTCTTCCTCATCCTATGAAAAATGTGCTCTGAAAAGCACCATTAGGTAGATTCCTCTAAAACTCCTTGGTTGCCTCCTGCCTTCACCTCTTTATCGCTAGCTTCTTCTCAAATTTCTCCTCTTTCTTTCCCATTTAAAAAAGAAAGAGACACATTGCATCCTGGATGAACCTTAAAGACATTATGCTAAGCAAAAAAAGCCCATCACAGAAGGACAAATACTGTATAATTCCATTTATGTGAGGTACTGAGAGTAGTCAAATTCATAGAGATAGGAAGTAGAAAGTGGGGAGTTAGTGTTTAATGGGTACAGAGTTTCAGTTTGGAGAGGTGAAAATGTTCTGGAGATGGTTAGTAGTGATGGTTGTGCAACAATGTGAATATACTTAATGTTACTGAACTGTAAACATAAAAAATGGTTAAAATGGTAAATTTTATGTTATAGACATTTCAGCATAAGAAAATAATCACAAATTAAAAAAAAACAAAAAGACAGAGAATGAAAATAAAAAGGAAGGAATGAGGGAAGGAAAGAAGAGAAACAAAGAAAGCAAGGAAGAAAGCATGCCACATTTCCTTGCCTTCTTTTCTTCTCAATCTCCATTTCTCTCCTATTGAAATAATAAATGAATATACTATATGAAAGGTATGATGGTGAGTGTGGACTCTGATTTGCCCTTACACCCCTTAGGGCACAATCCTGTAAATGTGGAGAAATCAAAATGGGATGAATTTATTCAAGAAAAGGAAACAGAGCTTGTGGTGACACTTACATTATCTTCATGTTCCATAAAATAACCTCAACTCCCAAGTTTGATGTATTTCTCTGTCTTCTCAATTAAACTAAAATCCAAGCAGCCCTCTTCCTTGCCCTCCTGCAGATGGCTTTAAATTACCCCTTTATTGAGAGATACAATACATATATTTCTTGGCTTATCTCCAATTCTGGGAGTACAACCCTAGAAAACACTTTTTAAGTAGCCAAACATGTATTTGCTAAACCACTTCCCAGCCTCTGGGTCTTAGAGTATATGTGGCAAAGACAAAAGACAATACATCAAGACATTTATAAAATAGACCACTTCGATGGCCAAAAATGGAGTCCTGTGAGGAGGCAGATTTTGGAAGATTTCAATAACTGACACCCTATGTCTTTCAGTTCCTAAAATCACTTTTAGGGAATAGGTGATGGTGTAAAATTTGAAATATAAAAATCAGACAAAAATCATTCTAATAAAGACAATTACTTATCTTAGTGGCTGCAAATAATCTGGCAAACCTTTTGGGTTATAGTCATTTTGCATCCAAAACCCTGAAGTGAAACTCTTTGGCTCTAGGCAACAGATAGAAAGGATATTTGGTTACTTTGAGAACATACTGGTTTTAAGTTAACAACTCTAAAGTGAAAAACTTGAGAGCTGGCAACTTATCCTAGAAGCCACTGTGTCCTCTGCCACGAACAGAGAAGTTATCCTAAATACTGCTGGTGTTCTGCAGGACTTTGGGGTGGGTAAAGCCTGACTCCCTAGGCTCTTCCTTCAGCAGGTCCCTCTCCCTCTGTAATTCTTCCAGGTACCCAGCTGAGCTTAGTGGCCTCAGGATCTTCCACTGCAACACCTGCATCCTCTCTCTATAATCAAATTCTGCTTTCTAAATCCTGTGTTCAGATGAAAAAAATTATTAATAAGAGTTAAGTTACTACCTTCAAAGATTGGTGAATTTATCAGGACAAGGCCTAAATTAAAAAGATCAAGTCGTAATGACAATTTCAGGTGTCAGGCAACTTGGCAGGGAAGTGTGCTTGTACAAGGCTGATCCAATGGCTGGACAGGTCTCAGAATCACAGGTCACAGGAAATCAAGGTAAAACTGCCTCTTTTGCTTATTCAAGAAGAAAACAGGCCCTAGTTCAATGGTCAGTCCTGCAACTCAGATGAGAGCCCATTACAGGACATTTGGCTAAGCCTTTCCTTAAAATACCCTAGATGTGACTCTTATTTCAAACTAAGTTAAAAACAGACTAAGCTAAAAACACTGATTTTATTTCAAACTATGTTGATTGCTTTTCCCTTTGAGAGTTTCAATTGTTTATCAGCAGAAATTCCTGGGCTAATTCCGAGAAATGCCATTCATTTCTCGCCAACAACAAGTCATGAACAATGGGTGGGGTAGAGGGGGAAGCTCCCCACGGAGGGTCTTGCTTTCTGGACATGACAGCCAGGGGCTCCGAATGTGGAAGATGGNCCTTTGGGAAGGAGCTCTGGGAAAGCAGAGGAGCAGGCCAGATGGCACATTGTACACATGTTACTGCAGGGTTGGTCCTGGGGAAATGTGACACAAAGAAAATGTGTTTCCAAAGTGTCTATACGCTCCATTATCAGCAAAACTATGTTGTCATGTTGCCCACAGCCCTCTGGAGATCTCACTGCTGCAAGATCTTACCCAGAACAGCTTTCTGTGGGCAGTTCTTTTGACCTCCTTTCTCAAAATCTCCCCTGGGCCCTATTACTGTAGTGCAGTCCTCAATCGGACTGCATCAGAATTAACTGAGATGCTTGTGTAAAATGCGATACCCAGTGCAGCCTAAATGAATCAGGATTTTTGATGTAGGGTCTGGGAGTCTGCATTTTATCAAATCTCCCAAGGTGATCCTTAAGCACATTAAAATTTGAGTAGCACTAGTTTAGGGTCTTGTGCTAAAATTGCCCACTACCCTAACACACTTCTCCAAACTAAGATACTGTATATACCAATAGCTTATTGATATTATATAAATAATTCCTAGAAACTGAATGGCAAAATACAACACTTCTTGAAGCATATAATAAAGAACTCTAATTCTGCAAAGTGCCTCCAACAAAATGGGTCCTATGGCTGAATAAGTGTAGACAATGTTACATCCCATATACATCTCTGGTAGATCCATAATGCATATTAATGTATCAAGGCTCTGTCATAGAAATAGACAACAAGTATATAAAAATGCTCAACATCACTAATCATCAGGAAAGTACAAATCAAAACCACAATGAGATAGTCTCAGCCCAGTTAGAATGGCTATGATCAAAAAGACAAAATGTTAATAGATTCTAGTGAGGATGTGGATAAAAGGGAACTCATGCTGTTGGTGGGAATGTAGATTAGTACAGCTACTATGGAAAACAGTATAGAGGTTTCTTTAAAAACTACAAATAAAACTACTATATGATCCAGCAATCCTACTACTGGGTATATATCCAAAAAAAAGGGAAATCAGTATATCCAAGGGATATATATATCCCTGTGTTTATTACAGCACTACACACAATAGCAAGATATGGAATCAACCTAAGTTTCCATTAACAGAAGTATGGATAAAAAAATGTGGTATATATACACAATGGTGCATTATTTAGCCATAAAAAAGAAAATAAATACTATCATTCATAGCAACACGAATGAGCCTTGAAAGTACTAAGTTAAACAAAATAAGTCAGGCACAGAAAGATAAATACTGCATGTTTTCACTCATATGTGGAAGCTAAAAAAGTTGATCACATAGAAGTAGAAAGTTGAATAGTGGTTACTAGAGGCTGGGAAGGGTAGGAGGAAGCGGAGGATAGAGAGAGGTTGGTTAAACGATACAAAATAACAGCTAGAAGAGAGGATTTTGGAAGTTCACAGCACAAAGAAACGATGAATGTTTGAGGTAATGGATATGCTAATACTCTGATTTGATCAGTACACATTGTAGGTATCAAAATGTCACTATGTTTTATACACCATAAATTTGTACAACTATTATGTGTTAATTAAAAAATAAAAAACTTCTTCCTCTTAAACTGTACATGTGTGTATGTGTCTGTGTGAGTGTATATGTGACTCCGAGAAGTCTTACATTGAAACTCACATGTTTAACTTTGTCCAATTCAGAAACTCAAATTTATTTTACAATACAAATGTTTTCCCTAGTAAATTCAATTACCATCCCATAAAATTATGTTCCTTGGAGCAAATTTTGTGAAGCACTATCTTAACCCTGGAAAATGATTATCACTGTGGGAGTTCCTTGCACATAGAAAGCAAACGGAAGATTTATTTGGGACAAATGGGGCCTCTTGGAGACCCTCAATGTGGTATCACCTTCTTTACTTTTGTGTGAGGCCAGGTTTAGTTAACATTCAGTGAAAGAAACAAAGAAACAGAAGTTAAGAGTTCTGCTCTATCATGATGAAAGGCCACAATGCACCTGAAAGCCTTGTTCCTACATGACATAAGGGTTCTAGCATGCTAAAAGGAAATCGCATTTTTTAAAGAAAGAAATTAAATTCCCAGAGTTTGCCAGAGACAAAGATCACCTCACCTGGCAAAGGTAAGTTGAGTGCCACTTTCTTGAAGAAGGTTTTAACCCTTCATACTTGATCAAGTGTCCAAGGACCAATGGTATGAGAAAAATAGTGGAAATAAGGCATGGAAGATGGTTAAGCGATCTAAGAGCAGTCAGTATGGACATGGAGGGTCTAGTGATCAGTAGTGAACATCTCCCTTAGCAACCCGTTAGTAATCTAAAATAGTGATAATAATAACAATAATAAAGTAAAACATCTGCTATCCAGACACCATTTCGGAATTCTTAGGATTCTGGATAACGCTGGACCCATATATATATTTTGCAGGCAAAGAAATAGCCCCTGATTGATCATCTTCCACACTACAGCTATTGTAGTCAGCTTACTAAAGAAAACAATATGCTAATTGACTATTACTGTTTAAAAGGAATTGATCCTTTTTGATAAAGTCCAAGAGACAAATGAATAAAGAATTCAGAAGACAATAAAAGAAGAGAGGAGAGAGCAATGGAGATCAGACATGGATGGTGGTAACAGCAGCAAATCAGCAGCAACCATGAGGATGGCTAGCAGTAGGTACTCAAAGAAATGAACTAAAAGAAGATGAGGCAACCTTAAAATTTAAGAGATTCCTCAATAATTTAAAAATAAAATTACCATAAGACCCAGAAATTCCACTCCTAGGTGTATACAAAATGATTGAAAACATATGCCACACAAAAACTTATACATAAATGTTCATAGAAGCACTATTCACAATAGGCAAAAGGTGGAAACAACCCAAATGACCACCAATAGATGAATGGATAATGAAAGTGGCTTATGCATAATAATGGAAGATTCCTCAGCCATAAAAAGAAATAATGTACTGATACATGCTACAATATGGATGAATCTTGAAAACACTATGCTAACTGAATGAAACCAGATGCAAAAGGCCACAAATTGTGTGATTCCACTTATGCGAAATGTCCAGAATAGGCAAATCCATAGAGAAGTAGATTCATGGTTACCAGGGGCTACAGGGAAAGGAGAATAGGGAGTGATTGTATCATATGTTTCCTTTTGGGGTGGTGAAAAAATTTGAAAACTAGATTAGTGGTAAATGTTCTTACCACTTGCACAATATTGTAAGTGTTCTTAATGCCGCTGATTTATACACTAACATGATATATTTTATGTTATTCATGTTTTACTACAAAAAAAAATAAAGAAATCTCCCTTTTGAACCTTAGCCCTAGGGAAAAAAAAAACTGGAAGAAACACAAAAGGCCTGTCTACTTGATTACTGTAACAGTGGAAGTCACAGACATGGACAAACATAGTCATAGACCTAGACCCTAGACTCCTTTTTAATATAAATGTATGGGATGGGAGGAAAGGGGAACACAAGTGCAGATAGGTCACTGATTAAAGACAAAAAAAGCAGACTCAGAGTGGACAAGTGATTTTCAACCCTTACTCCAAACTTGTCTAAAGTCAAATGCCATGTATCTACCTCATCTTAAACAGTCTGTTTGTGCTATAGTGTGGATTTGCGTAACACAAGTAGTTCATATGTGAGTGCTAAATGAGGGAATGAAGTTGGTATAAAATAGAAATTGCATTAGTTCATACATGATTTCCCCAGCAAATTAATATTTTGCACTACCAAGTGACAGGAGCTAAAAGCCAAGTACAATAACTCAATTGAAATCAGGAAGCCATTTACCCTACATTATTCCTCTTGCCTCAGTTGGGACACATGCTTTGTCTTGTAAATGCTTATTACGTTCTTCTCCCTGAACTTTGTGCGTTTTACTCTTGTCTGTATAACTCAGCAGCTTCAATCCTTCCTTAAATACCTTTCCTTCATGCTAATGGCTATCATTTTAAAAGGTGAAGTCTATATTTACTGTAATATATTTTGTTTATTAGAAATATAAGACGCCTTTTTAAACTGTGTTACTATTTCATTAGTATAATTGCTTTGTTAGTGTTCTGGTTACAAAGCTGCATACCTTTTGAGTAGTTTTCTCCAATACTACTTTTTCCTTAAGCCCTGTTATTTTTCAGTGTACAATTTTGCAGAATGTGAGGATTTTCAGATATGTGCATATTATATTGTGGCAGAAATGCCTGCATTTGCTAGCTCACTCACAACCCAGCTATTGTTGAAAGATAAATGACACAGGACTTCCCACATTATCCTTATGGGAACACATACTATACTGCATCATGGTTAAGGTCTTTTCCCTAACCTACCTTGAATTTCTCAGACTGGGGTGTCTCTCTTGACAAAACCACACTGTCACCATTCCTATTAAAACCATTTGTACAGCTGAATTTTTTCACACCTAGCCAAAAGCAAACACTGTGGATTAGGTCTCTGCTAACCAGATCAAATCAGTTATTTTGGCAATTTTATAACAGCTCTTTAATAACCCAGGAATGCTGGAATACCTCCAGGAAAACCCAAATTTATTAATTCTGAATAGCAAATTCTCAGTGGAACGACCATTTAAAAAAGCCCTCTTAGATAATATCATGATTTAGACTCCTGATCACTATAAAAGTCTTCTTTTTGTGATAAAACTCTCTCTCTCTGTACATATATATATATATAATGTATATATATATATATAATATGTGTGTATATATATATAATATGTATATATATATATATATATATAATGAAGTGGCAATGCTAGGAGGGAAAGTAAAACAACATAACTTTCTCTCTCTCTCTCTCTCTCTCTCTCTATCTATCTATCTATATATAGATATAGAAGATTCCCTATCTTCCCTTTTGAGGGAATGAAGTGGCAATGCTAGGAGGGAAAGTAAAACAACATAACTTTCTCTCTCTCTCTCTCTCTCTATCTATAGATAGATAGATAACAACATAACTTTCTCTCTCTCTCTCTCTCTCTATCTATAGA
>NW_016108183.1:66485-121980 GCF_001604975.1 Cebus imitator | reverse complement strand
TCTCTATCTATAGATAGATAGATAACAACATAACTTTCTCTCTCTCTCTCTCTCTCTATCTATAGATAGATAGATAGAGAGAGAGAGAGAGAGAGAAAGTTATGTTGTTTTACTTTCCCTCCTAGCATTGCCACTTCATTCCCTCAAAAGGGAAGATAGGGAATTTAATTCCTACAAATCTCTAAAATCTCTTAATTATCAGGGACTCCACAGAGTCCTGCTTAGAGACCAGGATGAATTTAATGACGTTCATGACTCCTATGCAGTCTTGACTTTTCCATTAAGAATGTTCCAGCCTCCATGCAGCCTCTTTGGGCCCAGTAGAGCACTGTGGTATGTGACTAAGACTTGACCTCTGCCAAGACTTGGACATGTGCTGATGAAAAAAAAAATTATTTGCTCTTTGTGGGAATCAGTATAGATTTCTCTCTGGTATTTCTGGAAGAGCTGCCCGCGTACCGTGATTTCCATGGTTTAGCGGGAGCTGTACGAGATAACTTCAAATACAGGTGGGATCCTTGGAAATTTTAGGGGTAAAGAATTTAGAAAGCAAGAGCCATGTGAAATACATAAACAAATGAAATGAGATGGCTCCTCTGTCTCCTTCAATGGAAACTGAGATCTAAGCATGATAGGTAGGACCCTTCCACTGAGCCTGTTACTACCTAGGTGAAAGCTCCTCTAAGGTAATACTGCTGTAGGACAGTATGTAAAGCCAGTATCTGGGTAGATGGTTTGCTTGTTTGTCTTCTCCTTTTTATACAGAGCTTATTCATCATCTTGGCTTTAAATATTATCTTCTTAAATGAGAACATTTTCATCACAGTGCTTTCCACTGGGTTAAGACAGAAAACCAGAGCCCCTTTCTTTGACCAAACATTTCTGTGGCCCTGAAGGCATGAGTTTCCTCATGCCTAATAATCACTGGGGTGGAAGGAACACAGAGGAGTCATCACATCCATTGCCCTGTCTCAAAGCAGGACTGTGCCAACTCTATCTCAGATGGGTGGGTGCTTTTTATTTCTAGAAAAATTAAATAAAGAGACTAAAATTCTCCTTAGTCATTTATTCGAGGATTTAACAACCGCTGTGTTCCAAAGTTCTTCCTTTTATCAAGCTCCATTTCTCTCTGCTATGATTTAAACCTATTTACTCTTGTTTCATCTTCAATAGAAAGAAACAATAGCTGGTTGCATTCTGGTTCAATATAGCAAAGAGAACGCATGAGAAATTTCCCTGTTCTTTTCAAACTTGAGAAATGAAATGTGAAACTAGAAAAATAAATTTAAAAAATGTTAAAACTGCAAAATCGTATTCAGAAACACACAGAAAAACTCTTTGTTAAATAAAACATAGGAGGAAAGTACAGCAATAAATGGGAGCCAAAGCCATATGGTTCATTAGCAGCTGGGACTGAATACGGATAGTTTGGATCCAAATGACTGAGGAGAAACAACAGCTTGCAAGTGACTTCCTATATGAAGTTGGGGACTAGGGTCACACTACTTGAATGTAAACAGGGGCTGACATAGCTCTCCCCACTCAAAATTGTTCCCTAAAAAACACTGATTGTCCAAGGTAGGCAGTTGTAGATGAGGTCCCAGTCCACGATCATTATCAGAGACTAGCAGTGCACAAGAAAACAGAGGTAGAAATAGACCATTCGGGCATGAGGCAGCCCAAACTGAGTCATTAATATATGACCTGGTTTAGAGCAAAGTGAACAATAAAGCCTGAAACAAGCATCCCACAAAGAAGGAAGGGTTCGTGCAAGAAAACAACAACAACAACAATAACAAACATCCTTGGATGATAAGCTTTTAAACAAAAACTAGAAAACCAAGGAAAATTCACAACTAAGAAAACTCGTCAAGAAGCCCAACAAAGGGGACAATTCGCATCTAAAAATATTTAGATATTTAAACAATCTGAAATGGACTTCAAATAAACATTTAAATACTGCAAAGAAGCAAAAAAAAAAAAGAGAATAAGATTCCCCAAACAATACAGATAATTAATTAGCACCATGTAGATGTCTTTTTAAATAACTTGGAAACCTGAGGGGAAATAAGGTTATTGAAAAACAAACAAACAAACAAACAAACAACAACAACAAAAAAACAAAGAAACAAACAAAACCCAACAGATGGCCTAAATAGTATGTATGGAAAGAATTCATGATTGGAGAAGAGAGTCGAAGTAATATATCATTTTAGGGAGAATATCAGGAGGGAAAAATAAAGGAGACATTAGGAAACATAAAGGATAAATTAAATGAGATGCAATAATATACACCAAAGACAATTTTGAGAATGAGAAAAAGAAGGTGAAGAAGTAATTTTCAAAAAATTATAATGACTAAAAATTGAAGAGAAATTTGACCCCTTTGGCTGAAAAAATAATGTCCTGAGCAGGCTGAAGAAAAATAATCAAATTTACATATCTCATTGTGTGCATCAATGAAAAGAAGAAAGTTTTAAAAGCTAGAAGGAAAAAAACCAGAAGAACCTGCAAAAGAAGTACAAATAGCAGAATTCTTAACCACAAACAAATAAACACAAAAGCCAATAAACTATGGAGTAGTATCTTCAAAGTGCTGAGGGGAGATGAACATGCACCTATAATTTCATACCCAGCCAAATTATCATTCAAGAATGAGGGCAAAATAAACACTTTAAAAAATATATATAAGGATTAAGGAACTTCAGAACTACTACCCACAGAAAGAGCCGTTAAAGGTTATAGGTACCAAGAAGAAAAATGAACTCACGGAGAAGTGAGATGCACTCATCCCTGGAATTTTCGAGCTCAGTTCTTTTAATGCTTTCTTTTTCTCTCAAAATAACTGCTAGCTTATTCTTTCCCCTTTTATCAATACTTGCTTTCTGTTAGGCAGCTGGGGTAGGTGCAGCCATATTCTATTCTATGTTCTTTTCTTCCATGCTCTGGGTCTGGGTCATGACTCAACCTTCTTCCCAGGGAATAACAATCTTTACACAGAAGTTTACATAAGTTCCTATGACATTAGACTACTTTTGGAGACTTCTGGGGAATAAAAAGCTTTTATGAGGCTATTTGATGGGCTACCTTGCAGGAAAAAAAAAAAAAAAAAAAAAAAAGAAGAAGAAGAAGCTCTCCAGAGTGGCAACTTTATCAGAAACACTGTTTCCATTTACCAGAGTGTCCCACACCCAATACAGCATTTTTACAATCCAGTTTAGGGAGAAGAAGCAAATAAACACATACAGAAACAGTAAGCCATACTTATGGACTTATTAAAAAAAAAAAAAACTTTTAGGTTGGTCATATGCCAAGTCAATCTCTGACATCTTAAGGCATATACTATCAGTACCAACACTCAGAATTTGGAAACCTGTGATATGGCATGATCTTCTGCTATATGAAAATGAATCACCTATGTTCATTAGGGTGTATTTACTGATGCAGGAAAATATATATTATAAAGGTGATGACAAAAAGGGTTTGGGTGTTTCTTCTACATTTAAAAAAAAAAAAACACTCTTGTAAAATTTCAGTTGACTGGGTTTTCATTGATCCCCATTCCCAGTCTTATTCCTAAAATTTTTGCCCTGATACATTTGGTTTCTCTCTTATAAGTTCTGGAAGTTTCTCATCACTTAAAAAGCACCATCTATTCCTTAGCTAGGGTAGTTGTTCTTCATGTACACCCCTTTGGGACTGATAATAAAGCTGTGGATCTTCTCTAAAGGAATTTACACATACATATAGTTACACCAAAAACTGCAAGCAATTTTAAAGGGTTCTTTGACCCCCAAATGCCCACACAGGAACCCTAGTTCAAGAATTTCTACCCTAAAGGGAAATAGAATCAACTTACAGGATGATAAGGCTTCTGCTTCACAGATCCCAAGAGTGTCAAGCAGCTTTTTCTAGGACTGCCATTGGGCCCACAGGTATTCTCTGAATCACTCCACACTTACACACTTTTGGGGTGGGAACTAGGCCCCAGTCAGATGTGAACAAAGTGTCATTGAGGGAGCCCCTGCCTCAGACAAATACCCTAGCCGCAAATAGTGAAAGTAGACGTCCTAACAGCCTTGTGAAAAAGTCTCTGCCTGGCTTCCCCTTAGAATTACTCTTAACAATGTGTACATAATAACTGTGCAGTCTGGAGGAGGTGACTATTCAGCAGGCAGGCAGGTTTATACTGTCATAAACCTCACTGGTTCAGCTCCTTTGATTTATGAACGGCCCCCTCATAATTTAGAATCTATGCTTGGGTGCAATTCCAGCACTAATTGCATAAGACACATGCTGCCATGCTGTAACTCTCCTGGTGCCTGCTGCCCGTGGCAGGAAGAGGCTGCTTATGGCAGAAAATCTCTGGGCCACAATTTCCATCTCCAATTGACACCCACCTTCAAATGATTAAAAGCCTAATAAAAATCTGTTACTGAGTATCAAAGAACTTATCGGATCTTAGAATGTACCCCATTTGGGCTATAAAAAGTATTTAGAGGCCAGTTTGGACTGCCTAAAAGTTCCTATTGTTATATGTCTGGAAGTTTCCCTTCTGTGGAATTAGGGAGATGAGTTGAGTTGGGTGAATGGGGAAGATGGAGAACTACAGCTAGGAAAGAAAGAGACAAATTGGTTTACCTGGGCAGTGAGGGCAGCACAGATGAGGAATATGCACAGGAGAAAGGCAATGAACATTTGGACATCTGACTCGGCTGCAAAGCACATTCCCATTCTGAAAAGGAGAAGGCAATGAGAAAAAATAAATGTCTTTCAAAGGTCTCTGGGATCAAGCCAGTTTGGGAAACAGTCACGCAGGGACTCACCCAGACAGTGAATAACGCATTCCCAAGAAGCAGAATGCATTCAACATTTTCTTTCCTTTTCTCATCACCAGCACCTCTGCTGGGTTGGTTGATAGTTTATTGGCATATTTTTTCTAAGGCTGAGATCACCACTACTCCAATTTTCAGAGCTTCCCGTTAATTGTGGGAGGCTTCTGGCCTGGCTCTGTGGCATTTTCTACCATTCCCCAGCTCTAGCTGCATGTCTTTTCCAAGAACCTACTCTGATTTCATAATCACCTGTCTAGTAACATGAAAGATATAATGAGCAATGTGTCCCCTGAGCTGCTACTCAGCCATGGCAAGGAGGCATCCCTAGCAGATAGATCCTGGATTCTATACAAATCTGCCTTGGCCCAGTGGACCGAGTTATCCTTCTCATTTCCTTTTTTAGCCAAAATTCTTCTGAGGACAAGCTAGAGTTTGGAATTTAGCTGATTAGGTAGTATGTCTGGGTGGGGCGACTGGGTCCCTGCCTGATTTACAATTACAAGATCCCTAGCTCTGACAGCTCACAACCATTGCTAGAACAAAGGCATACTCTGGAAACAAATTTTTCATTTACATTTTTCATCCATAAGTCATTTGCAGCAAGGGCTACTTGTACTTGTCAGGCTGTTGTGGGGGAGGAAAGTAGTGAAGAGGACAGAGAAATAGAAGATGCCTTGTGCTTGAGCTGTTGGAACTGGGATCATATAACATTTTGACTGCCTTGCAGACATCAAAGCCTCAGCTCCCAATAATTAGCTGTCTCCAATGTATCGAAATGTGTGGCATCAAGAATCCAACAAAATCAGGCCAACCCAGTCAGTTAATAAATCCCCAAATGATCTATTTAATACATGCCCTAACCATTTAAAGAGGCAGGTTTCTTTTATCCAAATTGGAATTGCCTTATCACAACCTTTTTCTTTTCTTGTGTACTTTCTATAATATTTTTTTGGAGTGTTGCATTTGGCAACACGACAGAAGCTCCTGATACATCACACTCCTCAGAGGCAGCTGGTATAATCTTGAATTGAGATCACTGAAGCACATCAGAAACCACACCTCCCAGCTGAGGTCTAAACTGAATCCTCCTTAATGCTATATAGTGAATTCTGTTCTAGAGTTAATAGATTAATAATATTAATGATGATAACCACAATGATAAGGATAATGATGATGACAATAACAGCTGTTAACATTTATTGAATGTTTACCATGACTAAGCACTGTTTTAAATGATTTAAATAAATTTATAAATTTAATCCTTACCAGAACCTGATGAAATAGGTAATATCATTATCTCATTTATAAAAAGAAGATGAAGGAATCTCATAGAGGTCAGGTAACTTGTCCAATGGCTCATAAGTGGCAGAGGCAGAATTGGAAACTTGGTCTGTCTTTACTCTAGAGCCTCATAGCCTCTTAATATTGCCAGATATTACCTGAAAATTAAGTTTCCACATGCTCAAAATTCTGACAGCCCAAAATTATGCTCAAATGATAAATGGACCAGGCTTGCAAATGACTGTTCCTGCTTTAGCTGCGCATCAGGGAAGAGGTGCAGTTCTTACACAAGGTGTCAAGTAAGAAGCTGGTCGTGAAAATTCTTTGTGTAAGTTCAGAATTCTCAATGCCTAGTATAAATCCTCCCTTTCCATTTGGCCTAGTGCACTGCTTCTCTACCAGGGGTGATTTTTGCTCCCCAGCCAACTTGGCCATGTGTGGAGACATTTTTGGTTATTATGACTGGTGTTGGTGCTCTTGTCATCTAATGGGTAGAGTCCAGGGATGCTGCTTAACATCCTAAAATGCACAGGACAGCCGCCGACCAAATGTCAACAGTGCAGAGAACAAGAAACTCTAGCCTAACATATGATGGTAGAGGTTTGTTCAGAAAGATTGACCTTAGCTGTGCTCCTGGGTCAAGGCCATAGAAAGAAGATGGAACAACCTGCTTTATCTGTTGTAAAGGTGGTATTTAAACCATCCAAAATCCTCTCTGAATGACTGGACAGGTGGCAAGGCTAAGCCAAGGGAACTCTAAGCCTTACCAGGTATAGGCCAAGGTTTTACAAACTCAGCCTTAATTACATTACAGTTATTGGCTGAGACAACATAGAATCCACTCTCCCAATGAACCAGTTTATAATTTGTCTTAATCTTCTCCCTAAAAGTCAGACTTAAAAATAGTTTGCAAAAACTCCTTTGTCAACTGGGCACGGTGGCTCATGCCTGTAATCCTACCACTCTGGGAGCCCAGGGCAGGCGGATCATGAGGTCAGGAGTTTGAGACCAGCCTGGTCAACATAATGAAACCCCATTTCTACTAAAAGTACAAAAAAATTAGCCGGGTGTGGTGGCAGGCACCTGTAATCCCAGCTACTCAGGAGGCTGAGGCAGGAGAATCACTTGAACCTGGGAGGTGGAGGTTGCAGTGAGCCGAGATCAGGCCATTGCACTCCAGCCCGGGCGACAGAGTAAGATTCCTTCTCTAAAAACAAATAAACAAAAAATTACTTAGTCTTACAATCGAAACATTCTATTGAGTTGTTGCCACCACTCCCACTATTGGGCTCTTCTGCCTTCTCCCACCGTGCCCTATAAAATTAGGCTAAGAGATTATAAATATCTGTCCGTAGCAAATACTCAGAGAACCTATGAAAATCAAGGCAAAATGCAATAGATGACAAAAGACAAAATGTTTATTTTTCCTTGCAAACTTTTAACTTTCTTCTTTTATTTTATGAGATAGGGTCTTATTCTGTCACCCAGGCTGGAGTACAGTGGTGCAGCCTCGGCTCACTTGAGCCTAGAAGTTCTGAGCTCAAATGATCCTCCCAACTGAGCCTCCCAAGTAGCTGGAACAACAGGTATGTGCCACCACACCCAGCTAATTTTTGTATTTTTTTGTAGAGATGGGGTTTTGCCATGTTACCCATGCTGGTCCTAGAACACCTGGGCTGAAATGATCTTCATGCCTCAGCCTCCCAAAGTGCTGGGATTATAGGCATAAGCCAGTATGACTGGTCTGCTTCTTTACTTTCTTTCAGGATTTTATCACCCATGGTCCCTGGCCATCTGAGCACTGAAAGCCCCTCTGCATGCTATGGAGCAAACTTGGAAATCACGTGTCCTGAGAGATTGTACCTCTGAGCAGATGCAGTTCACGCAGTAAACCAACCCGTAAGGTTCCAGGTAAGGATGCCATCTCTCACCCACTCTGTACTTCTTGTCTTGAAACACACAATATGTCTCTGAATCTGTGTGGAAGGAGGTGGAGAATATGCCTGTTAGGCAACATGAACCAAATCACAAAATTCAAAAGCAATCACAAGTACTATCCATTTTATCATGCATCAAGGGAAGAGGCATAGCAAGTATTTCTAGAATTCCTATTAAAGTATTGGTGTTATACATACTTTGCTCACTGAATCCTCACAATGACCCATAAGGTAGATACTACTATTAGTCTCATTTTATAGATAAGGAAAATCAAGAGTCATATAACCAGTAAGAAGCTGAGCTGGGACCCAAACTAAGTTTTGTCAGACAATGATGTATAAAATATTTTTTATTTTTCCATAAGTTATTGAGGTACAGGTAGTATTTGGTTATATGAATAAGTTCTTTAGTGGTTCATAAGTTATTGGGGTACAGGTGGTATTTGGTTACATAAGTTCTTTTGTGAGTTCCTGGTGTGCCTGCCCATCACCCGAGCAGTATACACTGTACCACATTTGTAGTCTGTTACCCTTCACCCCCTTCCCACTCTTCCCCCCAGGTCCCCAATGTCCACTGTATCACTCTTCTGCCTTTGCATCCTCATAGCTTAGCTCCCACCTATCAGTAAGATCATATGATGTTTGGTTTTCCATTCCTGAGTTACTTCACTTAGAATAACACTCTCCAATCTCATCCAGGTCACTGAAAATGCTGTTATTTATTATTTAATTACTTTTTGTGGCTGAGTAGTGTTCTATCATATATATATACATATGGAACAAACTGGGAAATCACATGTCATGAGAGATTGTACCTCTGAGAAGATGAAGTTCATGCAGTTAACCAACCCATAAGGTTCCAGGTAAGGATGCCATCTCTCACCCGCTCTGTATCTCTTGTCTCGAAACACACAATATGTCTCTGAATCTGTGCAGAAGGAGATGGAGAATATGCCATCTCTCACCCACTCTGTACTTCTTACTTCTTTACTCTGTACTATACACTGTGTGTGTGTGTGTGTGTGTGTGTGTGTGTGTGTGTGTGTGTAGGTGTTTATAAAATAGTTTCTTTATCCACTCAGTGATTGTTGGGCATTTGGGTTGGTTCCACGATTTTGCAATTGTGAATTGTGCTGCTATAAACACATGTGCAAGTATCTTTTTTCGAATAATGACTTTTTTCCTCTGGGTAGCTACCCAGTAGTGGGATTGCTGGATCAAATGGTAGTTCTACTTTTATTTATTTAAGGAATTTCCACACTGTTTTCCATAGAAGCTGTACTAGTTTACATTCCCACCAGCAGTACAGTATAGAAGTGTTTCCTGTTCACTGCATCCACACCAACATCTACTATTTCTTCATTTTTTTATTATGGCCATTCTTGCAGGGGTAAGGTGGTATCGCATTGTGGTTATGAGTTGCATTTCCCTGATCATTAGTGATGTCGAACATTTTTTCATATTGTTTTTGGCCATTTGTATATCTTCTTTTGAGAACTGTCTATTCATGTCTTTAGTCCACTTTTTGATAGGATTGTCTGTTTTTTTCTTACTGATTTGTTTGAGTTCATTGTAGATTCTGGATATTAGTTCTTTGTCAGATGTATAGATTGTGAAGATTTTTCTACCACTCTGTGGGTTGTCTGTACTCTGTTGACTGTTCCTTATGCTGTGCAAAACTCTTAGTTTAGTTAGGTCCTAGCTATTTATCTTTGTTTTTATTGCATTTGCTTTTGGGTTTTTGTTCATGAAATCCCTGCCTAAGCCAATGTCTAGAAGGGTTTTTCCAATGTTATCTTCTAGAATTTTTCCAGTTTCAGGTCTTAGGTTTAAGTCCTTCATCAATCTTGAGTTGATTTTTATATAAGATGAGACATGAGGATCCAGTTTCATTATCCTACATGTGGCTCGCCAATTATCCCAGCACCATTTGTTGAAAACGGTGTCCTTTCCCAACTTTATGTTTTTGTTTGCTTTGTTGAAGATCAGTTGGATGTAAGTATTTGGGTTTATTTCTGGGTTCTCTATTCTGTTCTATTGGTCTATGTCCCTATTTTCATACCAGTGCCATGTTCCCAAATTTATAAAATAATTACTAGTAGACCTAAGAAATGAGATAGACAGCAACATAACAATAGTGGGGGACTTCAATAGTCCACTGACAGCACTAGACAGGTCATGGAGACAGAAAGTCAACAAAGAAACAATGTATTTAAACTACACCTTGGAACAAATGGACTTAAGAGATATATACAGAACAGTTCATCCAACAATCACAGAATACACATTTTATTAAACAGAGCATGGAACTTTTTGCAAGATAGACCATATGAAAGGCCATAAAACAAGCCTCAATAAATTTGAGAAAATTGAAATTGTATCAAGCACTCTCTCAGACCATACTAGAATAAAACTGGAAATCAACTCCAAAAGAAACCTTCAAAACCATGCAAATACATGGAAATCAAATAACCTGCTCCCAAATGAACATTGGGTGAAAAACGAAATCAAGATAGAAATTTAAAAATTCTTCAGACTGAATGACAGTAATGACACAACCTCATCAAAACCTCTGGGATATGGCTAAGGCAGTGCTAAGAGGAAAGTTCATAGCCCTAAATACCTACATCAAAAAGTCTGAAAGAGCACAAACAGACAATCTAAGGTCACACCTCAAGGAACTAAAGAAACAAAAACAAACCAAACCCAAATCCAGCTGAAGAAAGGAAATAACCAAGATCAGAGCAGAACTAAATGAAACTGAAATATAAAAAGATACAAAAGATAAATGAAACGAAAATCTAGTTCTTTGAAATGATAAATAAAATTGATAGATCATTAGCAAGATTAACCAAGAAAAAAGAGAGAAACCAAGCTACCTCACTGAGAAACAAAATAGGAGATATTACAACTGACATCATTGAAATACAAAAGATATTCAAGGCTACTATTGACACCTTTACAAACATGAACTAGAAAACCCAGAAGAGACGGATAAATTCCTGGAAAAATACAACCCTCCTAGCTTAGAAGAACTAGATACCCTAAACAGACCAATAACGAGCAGTGAGATTGAAATGGTAATTAAAAAAAAATTACCAACAACAAAAAAGTCCAGGACCAGGTAGATTCACAGCAGAATTCTACCAGACATTCGAAGAAGAATTGGTACCAATCTTTTGACACCATTCCACAAGATAGAGCAAGAAGGAACCCTCCCTAATTCATTCTATGAAGCCAGCATCACCCTAATACCAAAACTGGGAAAGAATACAACCAAAAAAAGAAAACTCCAGACCAATATTCTTGATGAACACAGATGCTAAAATCTTTAACAAAATACTAGCTAACTGAATCCAACAACGTAGTAAAAGGATAAACCACTAAGATCAAGTGGGTTTCATACCAGGGATGCAGGGATGGCTTAATATATGTAAGTCAATAAATGTCGTACACCACATAAACAGAATTAAAAACAAAAATCACATGAACATCTCAATAGATGCAGAAAAAACATTCGAAAAAATCCAGTGCCCCTTTATGATTAAAACCCTCAGCAGCATTGGCATACAAAGGACATACCTTAATGTAATAAAAGCCGTCTATGACAAACCCACAGCCAAGATAATACTGAATGGGGAAAAAGTTGAAAGCATTCTCTCTGAGAACCAGAACAAAACAAGGATGCCCACTCTCACCACTCCTCTTCAACATAGTAATGGAAGTCCTAGCCAGAGCAATCAGATAAGAGAAAGAAATAATTGGTAAAGAGGAAGTTGAACAGTCACTGCTTGTTGGTGATATGATCCTTTACCTTGAAAACCCTGAGGACTCCTCCAGAAAGCTCTTAGAACTGATAAAAGAATTCAGTAAAGTTTCCATATACAAGATTAATGTACATAAATCAGTAGCTCTTCTATACACCAACATTGACCAAGAGGAGAATCAAATCAAGAACTCAACTGCTTTTACAATGGATGCAAAAAATAAAATAAAATAAAAAATACAACACTTAGGAATATATCTAACAAAGGAGCCGAAAGACCTCTACAAGGAAAACTACAAAACACTGCTGAAAGACATCAGAGATGACACAAACACGTGGAAACACATCCCATGCTCATAGGAATCAGTATTGTGAAAATGACCATACTGATAAATGCAATCTACAAATTAAACACAATCTCCATCAAAATACCACCATCATTCTCCACAGAGTTAAAAAAAATTCTAATATTCATATAGAAACAAAAAACAGCCCGCATAGCCAAAGCAAGACTAAGCAAAAACAACAAATCTGGAGGCATTGCACTACCTGATTTCAAACTATACTGTAAGGCCATAGTTACCAATACAAAATCTTAACTACTGCTATGTTACCATAATAAAGGGATCATATCACGTGTTGTTGTTTTTTTTAAGGTTGTGTTTCTTTCTTTGGAAATGCAAGCTAATGTCTGAGATGTGGATGTTTCAGAACATTTCCAGAGCTATTTGTTGGTGGTATAGGAATGATGGACTATGCATTGTGTTAGATCTCTATGACTGACTTTGCCTATACATGTTAACATCACTCAATCATGTAACAATTTGAGCATTAACTGTCAGGCAATATGCTAAGTGCTGCAGATGAAATGAGCTAAAATTTTTATACAAAGCTCCTGTTCCCATTCAACTTACAGAATTCTTGCATAAACAACTGTGATGGTTAATATTGTCAACTTGATTGGATTGAAGTATGCAAAGTATCCTTCTGGGTGTATCCTATCTGTGTGTATCTGGGTGTTTTTGAGTCTGGCCAGAAGAGATTAACATTTGAGTCAGTAGACTGGGAGAGTAAGACCTACCCACAATTTGGATGGGCACCATCCAATTTACTGCCAGCAAGGCTAGACAAAGCAGGTAGAAGGTGGAAGAAGCTGACTTGCTGAGTCTTCTGGCCTTCATCTTTTTCTATGCTGGATGCTTCTTGCCCACGAACATCAGACTCCAAGTTCTTCAGCTTTTGGACACTTGGACTTACAGCAGTGGTTTGCCAGGGGCTTTAGGGCCTTCAGTCACAGGCTGAAGGGTGCATTGTTGGCTTCCTTACTTTTGAGGTTTTGGGGCTTGGACTTAGCCACTGATGGCTTCCTTGCTCCTCAGCTTGCAGACAGCCTATTTTAGGACTTTACCTTGTGATCATATGAGTCAATTTTCCTTAATAAACTCCCATTCATGTATACATATATTTTATTAGTTCTGTCCCTCTAGAGAACCCTAGTACAACTCCCAACTAACTCAAACTACTCACTCTCTTTTGCTGGAACAGAAAGTTTTGTAGCCACAGCTTATCTTATACCACAGCTCACTTGAGCACATACCATGTTAACTGCCTTATTTTATATGTTTTATTTCTCCATCACAGTCCCCAAAAGTAGGCAACATTTACTTTTTATTCTTTATTCATCACATAGCCTAGTACACTGTGGGCAATAAGCAATAAGCAAAAGTAGGCAACATTTATTTTTTATTCTCTATTCATCTCATGGCCTAGCACACTGTGGGCAATAAGCAATTATAGGCAATATGCAAGTATAAGCATGATTGGTAAATTGAATTTCCAAATCAAGTGGTTTATCTTCTAATCTCATCCTCTTCTATCTCCCTCTTTTCATCATGTAAGCTCAAAATAAAGCAATACTCTTCTTATAACAAACACACAAATTTTCCTCACTCCAGTGCACATTTTCCTGATGATCTAAATTGAAATAATAAAAACAGATAAGCAAGAAACTGAGAGAAGATATTGTGAACAAATAGTAAATCAAATATTAATATTGGAACATTTTAATAATTCAAATCAATAAGGACCAATCAATCCAGTAGAAAAATAATCTAAGGACAGAAATAGGCAATTCAGAAAAAAAGAAATGGGAGCAGAGAATGTATTAGTCCATTTTCAATCCGATGATAAAGTCATACCCAATACTGGACAATTTGTAAAGAAAGAGGTTTATTGGACTTACAGTTCCACATAGCTGGGGAGGTCTCACAATCATGGTGGAAGGGAAAAGGCATATCTCACATGGCAGCAGATAAGAGAAGAGAGCTTGTGCAGGGAAACTCCCTTTTTTAAAACCGTTAGATCTCATGAGACTCATTAACTATCATGGGAACAGCACAGGAAAGTCCTGCCTCCAAAATTCAATCACCTCCCACCGGGTTTTTCCCATGATACGTGGTAATTGTGGGAGTCACAATTCAAGATAAGATTTGGGTGCGGACACAACCAAACCATATCAGGGAATAAACATTAAAAGATGTTTAACCTCTTGGTAATCAGAGATTTAAATTAAAACTATACTTAGATAAATGCCTCAAATCAACTATTGCTTCAAAGAACCTCTATGAATTTTTCCAAACACCCACAGGTGAATTTCAATTTATTTTTCAAATCTTTATTTTCCATTTTTTCAGAACAATAAACTGGGAGACAGAAAATCTAGGTTTGAGTCCTAACCTACTCTACCTGTGTGACAACGTGTAAGTCCGTCAAACCCTGATAACCTCATCGAGTGAGTCACTCAAACCCTGATAACCTTTTCAACATCTGTGAAATATTGATTATGTTTCTCAAGCAGATGTTAGAGGATTAAATGAAATGCTTTGTGAATTATAAAGTGCCATAAAATGTAGAGTGTTATTTTATATTCACTGTCTTTTTTCTAATTTGAAAGGTAATATATGCTCAATGTAGAAAATTGGAAAACATACACAAACACACAAGAAAAGCAACAATAAAAAAGAAGAAAGAGACATTATATATAATCCCAGCACAGGAAGATAACAACTTTTAAGAAGCTGATAAAATATAAACAGGCTGTGGGTTGCAGAAGGGGACATCAGAAAGTATTTTGTACTAAATGAAAATGAAAACACAGCACATCATTTAGGGATTCAGCTAAAAAGCACTTAGAAGGAAATTCATACCACTAAATACCTATATTAAAAAAAGAGAAAAGTCTGAAATCAATATCTTAAGAAACTAGAAAAAGTAGGGCAAAATAAACAAAAAGAAAATAAGAGAATAATAAAATTCAGAAATCAATGAAACTGAAGACAGAAAATCAATAGAGAAAAATCAATGAGATCAAAACTGAGTCTTTAGGAAGATCAATAAAATTGATCAACCCCTAGCAAGACTAACAAAGATAAAAAGAGAGAAGACAAAAATTATTAATATTAGAGACAAAAAAGAGGACTTCATTGCAGTGCCTACAGACATTAAAAGCGTAAGTGTAAGAAGGGAACACTGTGGATAACTGTATGCCAGTTAGTTTAACAACACAGAACGCATTAATTCTTGAAACAACAGAAAATGGAATAATTATTTGAAAGACACACATCACCAAAGCTCAGTCAAAAAGAGATAGCTAACCTGGGGCTGGGTGGGGTAGCTCACACCTGTAATCCTAGCACTGTGGAAGGCCAAAGCAGGTGGATCACCTCAGGTCAGGAGTTTAAGACCAGCCTGTCCAACATGGTAAAACCCTGTCTCTACTAAAAATACAAAAATTAGTCAGGCATGGTGGTGGGCACCTGCAATCCCATACTCCGGAGGCTGAGGCAGGAGAATCACTTGAGCCCGGGAGGTGCAGGTTGCAGTGAGCTATAATCATGCCATTGCACTCCAGGCTCAGTGACACAGCAAGACTCTGTCTCAAAAACAAAAACAAACAAACAAAAAAAGAGATAGCTAACCTGAATAGTCCTATATCTTTTAAAGGATTTTAATTTGTAGTTGAAAACTTTCTTACAAAGAAAATTCCAGAACCAGATGGCTGCACTGGTGAATTATATCAAACATTCTACCAAACCCTTCTAGAAAACTGAAGAGGAGGAAATAGTTCCCAACTGAACATTTAATGTAACCTTTACACTGATACCCAAACCAGATAAAGATATTACAAGAACAGAAACTATAGATCAATATCCCTTAAGAACATAGATGCAAACATTCTCAACGAAATTTTAACAAACTAAATCTAACAATATATAGAAAAGATAATACTTTATGAGCAAGTGGGGCTTATCGTGGAAATTCAAAGCTAGTTTAACATTCAAAATCCAATCAATGTAATTCACCATATCAACAAACTACAGAAGGAAAATCATGTAATCACTGCAACAGATGAAGAAAAATCATTTGACAAAATGTTCCATACATTCACGAGAGACAGTCTCAGTAAAATAGAAAGAGTACTTTCTCAACCTGATAAAGGGCATCTACAAGAAAACCTATAGCTAACACTACACTTAAGGGCAAGAGATTGCTTTACCCTAAGATCAGGAATTACGCAAGGATGTCTGCTTCATTACTCTTGGAGATCTTGGCCAGTGACATTGGGTAAGAAGAACAAATAAAAGGCTTATATACTGGATAGTAAAAAAATAAAATAAAACTTTCTATTCACAAGCGGACATAATTTTCTACATAGAAAATCTACAAGAATCTATTAAAAAGTTACTATAAAGAATGTGTAAATCACATTTATATATTCTATAATGAACAATTAGAAATTGATTGAACGTGTACTATTTTCAATAACTCCCTTCAAAACATGAAAATACTGAAGTATACATCTAACAAAATATATGTAAGATCTTCACTCAGAAAGCTAAAACACTGATGAAAGAAATCAATGAAGGACTAAAAAATTGAAAGCTATATTTCATTTACGGATTGAAAGACAAAATTGTTAAGACATAAGTTTTCTCCAATGTGACTTATAGATTCCATGCAATCTAAATCCAATTACCAGCGTGATCTTTTATAAAAATTAGCAATCTAATAAAAAATTTATATGGAAAGGCAAAGGAAGTAGAATAGCCAAAACGATTTTGCAAAAGAAACATGTCGGAGACTTAATATAAAATTGCAGTTTTTGGCCAGGTATGGTGGCTCATGCCTGTAATCTCAGCACTTTGGAAAGCTGAAGCAGGCAAATCATTTGAGGCAGGGAGTTCGACACTAGCCTGGTCAACCTGGTGAAACCTTGTTTTTACTAAAAATACAAAAATTAGCCAGGTGTGGTGGCACATGCCTGTAATCCTAGCTACTCAGGAGGCTGAGGCATGAGAACCGCTTGAACCTGAAAGGCCAAGTTTGCAGTGAGCCAAGATTGTGCCCCTGCACTCCAGCCTGGGCAACAGAGCAAGACTCTGTCTCAAAAACAAAAATAACAACAACAACAACAACACAAACTACCATTTTCAAGACAATATGGTGTTGGCAAAATGTTAGACAAATAGATCAACAGAATAAAATAGATTCAAAAACTACCCAGACATATGTGGTCAATTGATTTTCAACAAAGGTGCAAAGGGAATTCAATGGAAAAGGAGTAGTACTTTCAATAAACACTGCCAAAATATTTGGATAGTCGTATAGAAAACATAAACTAAAATGAACCTTAATCCATATCACAGACTATACATAAAAATAAACTCAAGATGGATTATAGACTTTAATGTGAAACCTGATTCTTTAAAACTTCTAAAAGAACACACAGGAGAATATCTTTGTGATTCCGGTTTAGGCAAAGAGTTTAGATCTGACCAATGTCACAATCCATAAAACAACCCTATTGTGGCACCAAATACCAAATATTATTTATTCTATCTAACCGTATTTCTGTAGCCATTAAAGTTTATTTTCTATTGATTAGTTTGGATTTGATTTACTCTTCTTTTTCTAGTTTCCTAAGGTGGCAGTCTATATTACTCAGTTTAAATCTTTCCACATTTACTATATTAATTCCTTGCTACATATTTCCATCTAAGCACTGCATTTGCTGCAGCCTGCACATTTTGATAAGTGGTATTTCCATTTTCTTTTAGCTCAAAATATTTAAAAATTCCTCTTGATACTTCTTCTTTGACCCATGGATTATTTAGAAGTGTGGTTTTTAATCTCTAAATAGTTTGGAATTGTATAGCTTTCTGTTACCGATTTCTAGTTTAATTCCAGCATGGTGTGGAAGTATACATTGTTTGATTTTATTATTTTGTGTTTCTTAAGGTATGTTTTATGACCCAGAATATGGTATATTTTGGTGAATGTTCCACGTGATCTTGAGAAGAATGTATATTCTTATGTTGTTGGGTGAAATATTCTACAGATATCAGTTAAATCCAGTTGACTGATAGTTAAAGGGAACTGTGTCCTTGCTGATTTTTCTGCTTGATGGATCTATAAATTACTAAAAAGGGGTACAGAAGTCTCCAGCTATAATAGTTTGTATTTCTCCTTGCATTTCTATCAGTTTTTGCCTCACATATTTTGATGCTTTTTTTAAGTGCATGCACATTAAAGGCTGTTATGTTTTCTTGGAGAATTTACCTTTTTATCAACATGCAATGGCCCCCATTTTCCCTGGATAATTTTCCTTGTCCTAAAGTCTTCTTTGTCTGAAATTAATATAACAACTCCACCTTTCTCTTGATTAGAACTAGCACAGTATATGTTTCTCCATCCCTTTACTTTTAACCCATGTGTGTCTTTATATTTAAAGTAGGTTTCTTTCATTTAGCATAATGTCCTCTAAGTCAATCCATCTATGGCAATTACAGGATCTCTTCTTTTTGTAAAACTGAAAGTATTCTTTGGTATACATTACACTAAGTGAAATAAGCTAGACACACAAAGAAAAGTATTCCATGATCCCACTTACATGTGGTATCTTTTTTTTTTTTTTTCTTTTTAAAGTCATATTCACAGAGATAGAGAATAAAACAGTGGTGACTATGGTTGGTGTAGGGGGGTGGAAATGGGAATTATAGGTAAAAAATACAATATAGCAGATACATAGGATGAACAAGTTTAAAGATCTAATGTGTAGCATAAGAACCATAGCTAATGATAGTGTATTGTATTCCAATTTTTTGCTAAATGATTAGATTATAGCAGGTCGATTGCACAATGTGTCTCTTGGATGTATTCAACTGAAGTATTTCTCCTTGGATATTTTTGCTAAAACCAAAAGTCGAAATATATTGGTTAACAGGAAACTGTTCTCATATATGTAGTGAAATGAACCATCGTATCAGTTAAGAGGATATTGTTTTGAAATATTCAATAAAAGGGAATTGAAAGCATTGTTTCCAAAGTAAGACTTAGTGATTTGCAAGTAAAGGTCTGGACCACCAAGTTGTATCAGATGCAGTTCAAAGTAATGCTTGCATACTTTGCAACAGAAATTGTAGTTCTCAATCATAGTATGGACTGGAATTCCAGTCTCTGTGACTTCCATAGACCACACTGATAGAAGATGAAGCCGCATTTTCAAGGAAACGTTGACCTTTGTGAAAAAACATTCTTTTCAAAAGGAGACCCAAGACACTTGGCAATCAGGTGAGCAATTTCCATACATAGCCATCTTTGCATTGGTATCATATAAGTGTTGGTGACATGAGGAACTTTCAGGAGTCATGGATAACAAATTACACTGTTTCAAGATGTCAGTAGCTGCTAGGTTTGAAGTGTTGACAATAATAGGATGCAGTGTATCTTGAAATAAATGTCTATCCATTGGGAGAGGTGAAATGAAAATTTTCTAAAAAATAAAACCACTAAAAAATAATTTCGCCTGCGATGGTTGGTCACAATTGAGGAATCTGACCCATCATACCTGAGAAATTTGACTTGAAGGGACAAATTGTTCAATTAATATGATTATAACTGCTTTCAAGGGGGAAGATTGGTAATTATGTAAGATGAATAAAAATACTAGTTTGCTTCATTATAGTAATAATTTTAATATATATGTACCTCATAACATCATGTTGTGTACCTTAAATGTATGTAATAAAACTTATTAAAATATTTTTTAAAACAAAGTGATTTCTTATAGACAACATATAGTTGGCTTTTGGGGATTTTTAATCCCCTGACAGTCTCTGCCAGAAACTAAGTGGGGAGTGAAAGAATTGTATAAATACTTTAAATGTATTTATATATTTTTATATGTTAATACTTAATTTTTTAGAGCAATCTTATATTCTCAGTAAAATTGAGAGGACGGTACAGAGATTTTCTGTATACCCCAAGTTACCACTGCCACACATGCATAGTGTCCCCAATTATCAATATCCTCTGCCAGAGAGGTACAATTGTTTCCACTGATGAACCTACACTGACGCATCATTATCACTCAAAGTCCACAATTTACATTAAGGTTTACTCTTGGTATTGTACATTCTATGGGTTTGGACAAATATATAATGACATGTATCCACTATTACAGTTAAAAAATTTGATACTATAATACTATTATAGTATCATAGTATAATATTACACTATTATGGTATCAAAAATTTTACTGCCCTAAAAATATTTTGTGTTCTGCCTATTCATCCCTCTCTCTTCCCTAACCCCTATCAACCACTGATCTTTTCATTGTCTCCATAGTTTTACCTATTCCAGAATGTGATATAGTTGAATCATACAGTATGCACAGCCTTTTCAGATTGGCTTCTTTCACTTAGTATTATGTTATTTAAATTTCTTCCATGTTTTTTCACGGCCTGATAGTTCATTCCTTTTTGGCACTGAATAATACTCTACTGCCTGGATTTACTGAAGTTTATTCATCCATTCACCTACTGAAGGACATCTTGGCTATTTCCAAGTTTCGGTAATTACAAATAAAGCTGTTATAAACATCTGTGTGCAGGTTTCTGTGTGACATACATTTTTAAATTTGGGATGTAAATATCAAGGAGTGAAATTGCTGGATCATATGGTAAAACTATGTTTAGTTTTGTAAGAAACTTCCAAACAGTCATCCAAAGTAGCTGTACCATATTGCATTCTCATCAGCAATGATTGAAAATTCCTGTTGCTCCACATCCTCACCAGCATTTGGTGTTGTCAGTGTTCTGGATGTTGGCAATTCTATAATAATAGAATAATAGGTGTGTAGTGGTATGTCACTCTTATTTTAATTTGCATTTCCCTGATGACATATGATGTGGAGCATCTTTGCATATGCTTATTTGCCATCTGTATACACTTTTGGGTGAGATGTCTGCTAAGGTCCTTGGTCCATTTTTAAATAGAGCTGTTTGTGTTCTTATTGTTGAGTTTTAAGAGTTCTTTGTATATTTTGTATAACAGTCCTTTATCAGATAAGTCTCTTGCAAATATTTTTCCCAGTCTGTGGCTTGTCTTTTTATTTTCTTGACAGTGTCATTTGCAGAGCAGAAAGTTTTAATTTTCATGAAGTCAAATTTATCAATTCTTTCTTTCTTGGATAGAACTTTTGGTGTTGTATCTAAAAAGTAATTGCCTGGAACAGAATAAGGAGCCCAGAAATAATGCCACATACCTACAACCATTTCATCTTCAACAAAGTCAACAAAAACAAGCAATGGAGAAAGGACTCCCTAATCAATACATAGTGTTAGGATAACTGGCTAGCCATATGCAGAAGATTGAAACTAGACTCCTTCCTTAAACCGTATACAAAAAGTCAACTCAAGCTGGGTTAAAGACTTAAATGTAAAACCTAAAACTATAAAAGCCATGGAAGATAAGCTAGGAAATATCATTCTAGAAAAAGGAACTGGCAAAGATTTCATGACAAAGATGCCAGAAACAACTGCAACAAAAGTAAAAATTGACAAGTGGAATCTAATCCACCCAAAGAGCTTCTGCACAGCAAAAGAAAGCATCCACAGAGTACACAGAGAATCTACAGAATGGGATAAAATATTTGCAAACTATTCATCTGACAAAAGCCTAATATCAAGAATCTGTAAGGGACTTAAACAAACTTGCAAGAGAAAAACAAATAACACCATTAAAAAGTATACAAAGGACATGAACACTTTTCAAAAGACACACATGTAGTCAACAAGCACAAGAAAATATTCTCAATATCACTGTTCATTACAGAAATGCAAATTAAACCCACCATTAGATACTATCTCACACCCATCAGAATGGGTATTACTAAAAAGTCAAAGAACAACAGATGCTGGCAAGGTTATGGAGAAAAGGAAAGTTTATACACTGCTGGAGAAAATGCAAATTAGTTCAACCATTGTGGAAGGCAGTATGGTGATTCCTCAAATACCTGAAAACAGAACTACCATTTGACCAAACAATCCCATTATTGGGATTGTACACAAAGGAATACAAATCATTCTACCATAAAGATAATATGCACGCAAATGCTCACTGCAGCACTATTCGCAATAGCAAAGATATGGAATCAACCTGAATGTCCATCAATAGTAGATTGGATAAATAAAATGTGGCACATATATACCATGAAATACTATACAGCTATAAAAAAGAATGAGATCACGTCCTTTGCAGGAACGTGGATGGAGCTGAAGGCCATTATCCTTAGCAAACTAGTGCAGGAACACAAAACCAAATATTACATATTCTCACTTATAAGTGAGAGCTAAATAATGAGAACCAATTGGCAAAAAGAGGGTAATAACAGACACTAGGGCCTACTTCAGGCATGAGGGTGGGAGGAGAGAGAGGATCAGATAAAATCCCTATTGAGTACTATGCTTAGTATTTGGGGGACAAAATTAGCTGTACACCAACTCCCCATGACACACATTTGCCTGTATTAACAAACATGTACCCCTGAACCTAAAATAAAAGTTAAAAAAAAAGTAATTGTCAAATGCAAGGTTACCTAAATTTTTCTCTTATATTATCTTCTAAGAGTTCTTTAATTTTGCATTTGATATTTACGTCTGTGTTCCATTTTGAGTAAATGTTGGTGAAGGGTGTGAAATCTGTTTCCAGATTTATTTATTTTTGGATGTGGATGCCCAGTCGTTCCAGCACCATTTATTGAAAAGACTATTTTTTCCCCATTGGATTACTTTGTTAAAGATAAGTTGATGATGTTTATTTGTGACTATTTCTGGGATTTCTATTACATTCCCTTGATCTATTTTTCTATTACTTTGCCAATATCTCATAACTTTGATTACTGTAGTTTAATAGTAAGTCTTAAAGTTGGGTAGTGACTTTGTTCTCCTTTAATATTGTGTTGGCTGTTATGGATTTTACCTTACTATATACACTTTAGAGTCAGTTTGTTGATATCCTCAAAATAACTTGCTGAGATTTTTAATGACATTGTATTGAATCTATTCATCAAGTTGGGAAAAACGGACATCTTGACAATATCGAGTCTTCCTAACAACAAACATGGAATATCTGTCCATTCTACTTAGTTTTTGATTTCTTTCATCAGAGTTTTATAGCTTTCATCATAAAGATATTGTACATATTTTGTTGAATTTACACCTGTTTCATTTTAAGGAGTGCTTATGTGAATAATATTGTGTTTTTTATTTTAAATTCCACTTGTTAATTGCTGGTTGATAGAAGAGCAATTGACTTTTATATTAGCCTTGTATACTTCAACCTTGCTATAATTCCTTATTAGTTACAGGAGTGTGTTTTTATCATTGTTGTTGATCCCTTGAGATTTTCTACATGGAAAAACATGTCATCTGTGAACAAAGGTGATATTGTTTCTTCCTTCCCAATCTGTATACCTTTTATTTCTGTTTCCCATCTTACTGCATCTATAGTTGATTTTCAGTTCATTCAGTTTTTTTTTCTTTTGACAACAGGAATGACAACCTCCAAGATCATTATGTATCAGACTGAAAACTGGAATCTCTTTCTAGTCTTTTTTCCATGTGTTATGTGCATAAAGGTTTTATTACAAAATTAACAGTATATAGAATATACATTTTATAAACTACATTTTAAATGAACATATCAGAACTTTCCTGCAAAATTAAATATTTTCCCCATTCCTCATGACTAATGATATAGTTCTACACCAATACAGAGTTGAACCATAATTTGTTAACCAATCCCCTATCTTGGGATATTAGGTTGTTTCATTTCTTTCCATTAAAAAATTGTGATGAAGATCCTTATATATAAAGTTCTATTGGCAATATTAGTTGTTTTCTGTTTTTTTTTGCTTGTTTGTTTGTTTTGTTTTGTTTTTTTGAGATGGAGTGTCACACTGTCGCCCAGGCTGTAGTGCAGTGGCTTGACCTTGGCTCACTGCAATCTCTACCTCCCAGGTTCAAGCAATGCTCCTGCCTCAGCCTCCCGAGTAGCTGGGACCACAGAGGTGCACCACCACGCTCAGCTAACTTTTTTCTATTTTTAGTAGAGATGGGGAGTCACCATGTTGGCCAGGATGGTCTTGGTCTCCTGACTTCGTGATCCGCCTGCCTTGGCCTCCCAACGTTCTGGGATTACAGGCATGAACCACTAGTTATTTTCTTAATGCAAAATCTTAGAAGTAGATTTCTTGGGTCAAATGTTTTGAGTACTTTCAAATTCTTGATTTACATTACCAGACTACCTTCCAGAAAAGCTCCAATAATTTCCTTTACCATTAGCAGTAAGTGAGAATGCCCAGCAATGTATTGTTTAAAGTTTTGGCAACTTGATAAGTAAGGGAAAATAGAACCAATATTTCTTTCTTTCTTTTTTTTTATCAGCAAGTTTGAATATACATTCATTTTAGTAACCATTTTTATTTCCCTTTTTATGATACTTTCATCATTGTCAACTGCGTTATATTAATCTGTATTTGTGGGCTAAGAGTAGGTGCTCAAAATATTTCTTAATTGTAAGAAAACAGAAAATACTTTTTAGGCAGAATTTGAGTGTTTTTCAGCCAAGTCTTGGCAATACTTTTTTTTTGTTTGGTATAGACACAAAATAAACTTCTTCTCCACAACATTCAAGGACATGGTTAGAAATATTTTAAATATTTTAATAAACCCAGCATCTTTAACTGATGAGGGATGATTACAAATTTCCCAAGACTAACATCCAAATAAGGCATCTTTCTCTACCATGTTGGTGAGATGAGAGTTACTATTTCTGTACAACAAATGTATAGTCTCACAGACAAACACTTAAGTGATTTGCATTTTATATATACAATTTATTTCAACATTTCAGAAAGAATCTGAATATACAAGTGGAAGCAAATCCTACAAGGTGGCTCCTTCAAATGGCGTTACTAGGTGAGCATAAATATTCATACTTATATGGACCTGGGGCCACTAATGCTTGAATGGAAGTAAGCTAAAAGTTACTTTGTAGATTTAAATCCACATTGCAGAATAAGATATAACCTGTATATTATGCTTTACCTATTTAAAATATGAAACTGAATAAGCTTTTGCTATCAGCTACATATGTTCTGCATGGTTGAATGACCTATACCTTTCTTATTTGATAAAGAAGAAATGGGATAATAAAAGACAAAGACAATTGAAAAGACTACTCAAGCACTAAAATAAAACAAGCTATCCAATTAAGGGTTTCAAGTGCATTTGTTTATTTCTAAAACTCTCTTCCAAACTGTTTAAGATTCTGACTTGCAGGAAAGTCTGTTTCCAAAAGGACAGCATATATTGATGTGACAAGGAAGGTATTCTTCAAATATAACTTTTAGGCAAGTTGCTATCTCATCTCTGAAAAATCTTTAAGATAGATTATTTTACTGACACTATTAAATGGATCACTTCATTATGTGTGAGTTCACCATTATTCTTGAAAACTACAGAAAACCCAAATAACTGATTTCAGCCAATATTTTCTCTCAAATTCAGCCTCTAAGGAGTATTATTAGACAAAGTATGAAAGCTAAACTATCTGAATTTTCTGCCCTGAATTTGGCTTAAAGTCTAGGAGGTAGATGACAAGTGTAAAAAGCAGCCAGGGAAGCAAGTGCAAGAAAAATATAGAGCCAGATGAGGATGGTGATAACAATACTAACAAAAACAAGTTATATTTGTTGAACATTTCCTATGAGACAGGATCTGCTCTAAGGGTTTTACATATCAGAATTCACTAAATTCTTAAAACAATGCTACAAGGTAGGTCCCATTATTGGCCCCATTTTACCACTGAGGAATCTATGGCACAGACAGATTTGGTAACTTGCCCAAGTTGACATGACTAATCAAAGTATGGAAACAGAATTCAAACCTATATCTTGCAGCTTTAGAAGCCATGACTATAATCTTTACAGGATTCTGCCTCTCCTGCTACATAGTAGGTAAGGTGCAGGTCACTGCTTTTAGAACTTGGAAAGTAAAGAGCTTTCACATATTCATTCCTAACCTTTTCTCAAATTACCTTTCCACTCTACCTTCTTAACACAGCTTTGATCTCCTTTTTTAAAAAAACAAAACAAAACAAAACAAAACAAAACAAATGTTGTGGCTGGGCGTGGTGGCTCATGCCTGTAATCCCAGCACTTTGGGAGGCTGAGGCAGGCGGATCACAAAGTCAGGAGACCAAGGCCATCCTGGCCAACATGGTGACTCCCCATCTCTACTAAAAATACAAAAATTAGCCAGGCATGGTGGCACACGCCTGTAGTCCCAGCTACTCAGGAGGCTGAGGCAGGAGAATTGCTTGAATGGCAGAGGCGGAGGTTGTTGTGAGCTGAGATCATGTCACTGCACTCCAGCCTGGGCAACAGAGCAAGATTCCGTCTCAAAAACAAACAAACAATATCATTTGCAGTGAAGTCAAGTAATACTCAACATAGACTATATAAAATAGCTCAGCTGGCAGATACTTTTGCATTTCTATATTTATATCAGTGACAACACATAATGTATAAAATAGTGCTCATGCTCTTAAGAGCTTTGAAATCTTGATGGGAAGACAAGATTATCCCAGCTAAAAGTTCTTTTTCATTCTCTTTAAATCTAACAGCACTTTCCTCATTCATTCACATGGCATTTACCTCACATACCAGTGTCTTCCAAACTATGCTTCTTGAGGATGCATCTCTCTTACTCAAACACTAACTGCTGATAGAAACCTGATCTAAAATGAAAACATAATGGTCTTTCATCAAGTACATTGGTCTCATTATCTAGGCAACATGGGATTTGGCCAGTTATGACCTAGACAGAAATCTACAACTCCTGGAAAGCAAACTTAGGAACTGAAGGCAGACAAGGAGCTGAACAGTAATGCCATTAGTGCAATTAAACAATCTTCTGCAATTACTGACACTGGCATTTTTATAGAACATCAAAAAAGTAAACACTGTAATTTTTTTTTTTTTTTTAAGACGGAGTTTTACTCTTGTTGCCCAGGCTGGAGTGTAATTGTTCGATCTCAGCTCACGACAACCTCTGCCTCCCAAGTTCAAGCGATTCTCCTGCCTCAGCCTCCTGAGTAGCTGGGATTATAGGCAGGCGCCACCACGCTCAGCTAATTTGTATTTTTAGTAGAGATGGGGTTTCTCCATGTTGGTCAGGCTGGTCTTTAACTCCAGACCTCAGGTAATCTGCTCGCCTCAGCCTCCCAAAGTGACAATCACCAAATTTGAGAAACTATGATAAAGTGAATTTCAGTACATGCTTATAAGTTTGAAATTTTAAAAAGTTGTTGACATTACCCAGGAGAGAAATTAATGAGTTACGTAGTATGATAAACAGCACCTAAAACTCCAGTATATCATCTTGGACAAAAAGCACCAATAAGCTCATTTTACTGAAATAAGGATGCCTTGCCAACTTCCAGGAGATATATGCAAGAAAATTAAGGTGATCACTTGCCAATAACAGAGAGACAGAAACTGGAGAATGTATGACTTACTGCTAACTAATGGTATCTGAGAGTAGAATTTGGTCCCAAAGGAATTCCAACTAACATGTGAGATGGACCTTGAACCTGCAACATCACAGCTATTTTCCAAATGTATCAGCTTGCCCTAATTAGAGGTGGCTATCTCTGCTACTTTAGGGCCCCCTGTTAACAGGAACAATGATGACAAAAAGTAAACAACAACAGATACATGTCACTATGCCATCAATGTTTTGCCAGTCATTACTGACCAGCTTCCAGGATTAGGCAAAGGTCAGTAATTTCAGCACCAGTTCAAAATCAAGAAAACATTCCCAAGATATATTTTTGATAAGAGCTATTACTGTAGACACATCATCATGTCAGTATTACAATAATATTTATTCTATTATAACACGTGGTCAGTGGAAAGAAAAAAATGAATCTTTGCTATTCGTTATAGGAGTGGACACAACAAGTAAACAAATTCCTTTTTAATTATTTATTTCTTAAAAAGGCTACTAGAAGAGTGAAGAAAAAATAAAGGCATAAGTACTTGTCTTCCGTCATTTATCAAACTTGAAGCAGAATATAGGAAGGACAAGATATAGTAGTTAAGGGGAAAAAATTCTTATTTCTCTGGCAATTGGGTTTCTAGAGTTGAAGACTCTGTGTCATGTCTTCTCAGGACTTTAAGACTTCATTTCCAGGCTGTGGAAGCCAGAGAAAAAGGAAAGTCATGAAGAAGCAAAATTCTCCATTCTGTGTATGCAGCTTTTTCCTTTATTCGGAAATTAATTATCTTTTTCCTACTTGCTAGATCACCTGCCCAAAATTATATATTGAGTGTTCTATCCACAGCATGGTCTTCTCACTACTTGCTTTGTGGTTATTTCACTTTTTTATTAGCAGGTGGGCAAATTCAACAAAAAGCAAAGAGTCCATAGTTCAAAGAAGTTTGCCAGTCAAGCAAGGTTAAACCATTGACTGGGATGAGAACTGGAGATTTTCCATGAAATTTCAATTTATTGTGCCCTTCTATCTTCCATTAGCATGGATAACTGGAAGTTGATGGTATTCTCATTAGCCTTTACTATGAGGCCATGAGGAGATCCTTTTACAAAAAGACTGCTCAGCTGGTGAAACCTGATCTGAATACTTTCTCGGGCTAAAATAATCTCTTCCATGTCATACGGCATAGGACTTTGGGCAAAAATAAAAATGCCTGTTCAAAAAACCAAATTGTTCTTCCTATCAGCACTTTAGCTGTGCAAATCTCTGTGAAGGGAGACTTTCTGTTTGATCAGGAATACTTTTGTTCCCTTCGGTATAGAATAAAAGTTGAGCTCTTGAACTTTTCACAACAGAATCAAATATGCATCTCCTGCAACTGGTATGTAAAACACTCAGCTTTCACTTACAGACAACATGGGATATATCTTCACTACTGATGTATTTTAGAGACTCCAATTCTGAATTAATCTCAAGTGAAACAACTCAAACACAAAAAGCCAAATACTGCATGTACTTGCTTATAAGTGGAAGCTAAATAATGTGTATATATGGACACACAGTATGGAAAAATAGACACTGGAGACATGGAAAGGTGGGAGGGTAGAAGAAGGTTAGGGAATGAGAAATTACCTATCGGATACAATGTATACTATTCGGGTGATGGCTACACTAAAGCTCAGACTTTGCCACTATGTAAAATATCCATGTAACAAAACCCTACTTGTAACCCCTAAATTTATAAAAATAAATAAACAAACCCTGATCCATCCTGGTTAAAAAGAGCTTCAGTTTTGTAAACTAATATGTTTGTGTAACTAAGCTTAGAAAAAAGGACTGAAAGTATATATACTAATTAACTATGGTTATCCATGTATGTTGTGGTTACTGCTCATTTTTGTTTTCTTTATACTTTTATGCATCTTTTGAATGTTTAACAATAACCATCTATTTTAAAATCAGAAACAAATCACGTTAATAGAAAGCTTGCTTAGGGCATCTGATAGCTGACAATCCAGTCTAGCAGACATATTAAACATCTATTTAACATTTCCATGTTCAATCCTCCAATTAACCTAGATTATTCAAAGGTAAAGTACCTGAAATGCATTTATTTACCACTTATACAAAGTCATTTAATGAATTATAATTTAATATTTGCCCTCTTCCTTTACAAAGGGTCAATAAAGAAATGCCAAACAGACAATTCTTTTTTGTGTGAAAACCAAGGTTACCCAGAATGTGCCTCATTCAAACATCCCATGATCAATACTGCTTGAGTGCATTAGAGATGGGAATAATCTCTGTAGATGAAACTGTAAATTTCCTCTTGACAACAAACCCAAAGTTTCTCTTTTTATACTTTTGTGAAGTGTAAGCCAAATTAACAGTATAAATGCTATAATCTACTAAACCAAATGTTAAAAACATCTATTCATTCTATTTTCTTCAGATGGCCTCTTTTATTTCATCTTTAAAAACATTATCTTGCCCCTATTCTTTCATCTCACATGTGTATCTAATCTTTGTAGAAGCAGACAGGCTATACATCTTAAGTGGATAAAATATTCTTTGCAATTACCTTGTGACAATATTAAACATCCATATGGTTTGCTCCAAGAACATAAAGCCAGGGCCTTCATTTCCTTTGTTACACCTCCCCAGCCCCTATACTATTTTCCTTTAGTTTTTAGTCCAGCAAACAAGATTTCTTTTCAATTTGTAAGTAGTGACTCTTTACTTCAAAGAACACGAATGACTCAACCAATACCACACAGCAAACATCAGAAGACTGACCAGAAACCAGGTCTCTTCACTTTAAGCATAGTCCTCTTTCCATTAAATTCTGAAGACATTCCAATGCTACTGAGAAGTCAGGGAAATATAAGAAGCATAGACATAGAGGCACATACTTTTAACCTTCCTCACAGCTTTCCTTTGGCTTAGGTAATGTAGGTTCCTGAAAAATTTTTATTCCTAGTCTCATTCTTTTAACTCCCAAATAGTATACTACCCCTCTTAGGAATTCAGGTTAGAAATTTTTTTTATTCATTTACTTGGATCATCTCTTATGTGTTAAGTGGCTGCCATGTATAAAGGACTGGGCTTCTATTTAAGACAATGAACTGACTTCCTCAAAGAATTCCCAGAAAAAAATGGGTATAGTGAACAGAACATTGAATTTGGAGACCTGGGTTTTGGTTCTAGCTCTGGCTGGCACGTGCTGCTTGTCTGTGTACAAAGTCACTTGACCTCATTGAATTTCAAGTTTCTCACCTTAAAATTAAGGGGATAATATATTTGGCTTGTAAGAGAGTTGCTCTAATAATGACCACTTATGAAAAATGTACTATATATCAGCCACTATGCAAAGCACTTGGTGTACACAATCTCGTTTCTTCTTCAAATGACCACTCTCACGCTCAATATGCTATTATTTCCCCCACTGTAAGAAAACTAAAGCTGTAGAGGTTAGGTAACATTCCCAAGGTACATAAATAAGTCAAGGAGTTGGGGATTGGATCTAGGCTAACTACAGAGCCTCCATGACAAAACCTTCTGCCCCCTCACCAAAATAAAAAACAATTAAGAATATACTTTGAGAAGCATTAAGCTATCTAATTTTAAGTATGCTTCCTTCCTTCTACTTCCACTTAATTAAACATCTTAGATGTGAACGGGTCCACTCTTTTGCTTGCTTCTTTCTATCGTTCAATAATCACCTCAAATGTCCAAGTGAGAATCTGGAGGAGGAAAACTCATGCTTTCCTGGCTGGCTCTCACAATAGACAGAGAAGTTATGAGTGAGCTTCACATGTTTCAAACTTTCTAAGTATCTTCTTCCTTCCCTTCAATCTTTTGGTGTCCAGAGGCCCACTTTTAGCCAAATCTGAATGCTGGAAGCTTTTCTCCTGAGGAGAAAAATAAGTGACAATCTAGCTCTTTGAAGATCCAGTTAAGTTACCTTGTAAAGCAGGAGTAGACTCCATGAAATATATGAACAATTTCTCTCTCCAGAACCTTTGCCAGCTTTGGCACAGGCTGGTCTATTAGAAATACATAATTGACTATTTTTAACAACTCAATTGTTCAACCTCACTTTGATCAATAGTTCATTACCTAAGTTAGATCTGCCAAAGTGGCAAACTCTTCAGCCCATTTGTCCTATATTTGCATGAATATTATGCTGTGAATGTTACGCTCCTTTGAACTTCAAAAGAGTTTCCTGGCCTCATTGACTACAACTTTAACAACAGAGCATAATGGAGTTACACAGAAGGACCTTTTCCCAGCTACAGACCTCAAACCTTGCTGATGCTGGACAGTAACAACCTTTTATGTAAGCAACAAATGACTCATTCATCCATTGCAATGCACTATCAGTATTTTTGGGTTTCCTGAGCATGTCTTCTCTCTTATAAGTGAAATTATAAATATGGCTAATCAGCTACCAGCAAGTGGCAGCACCTACCTTCACCATTCCTTGGGAAGAGCTTTCCACAAACAAATCATTTTTTCCACACTTCCAGATTTCTGAATCAATTGAGTGAGCCTCTTTGATCATAATGGCATCCCCCATCATTCCACCCTGATTCCCCAAATAGGAGAGCAAATAGGCTACAAAGCACCTTCTTTGACCTAAAAGCTTATATTCTAACCAGCCCCTGAAAGACAAAAAACTGCCTTCGTTTGGTAAAATGGTGTCAGACAAGGAGAGATGTGAAGAGTTTATGACCCATATCTACTCTTACCCTTTTTCTGAAGTTTTTCCAGTTGCTTTCTTTTTTAATTTTAGAAAACCCCTCTATTTCCTTCCATCTACTTCTGTACCAACTTGTCTTTAGAATTGCACAGTAAAAATATGGGAAATAAGATGTATTTTTAATTTAAAAGAGCTTTTCTCCTGTAGTAAAACTTAAACTTGCCAATTGTGGAAATTTTGGAATAGACAGAAGTATAAAAGTGAACAAAAATAACATTCATAAACCTACCATCCGGAGATTTTAAAAAATTAGTTCCCTATTGCATACCATACAGGAATATAAATTTCAGATGGAATAGAGAACTACGGGTAAAACCTAAAATTATGGCAGCAGTAGAAAAAAATATAAAAATATAGGGTGAGAAAGACCTTCCTAAGAATAAGAAAGCCAGAAGCCATACAGAAAATGAACGACAGATCTGACTACATAAAATTTTAAAGCTTCTATATGGGAAAAATAAAACAAAAATTAAAACAAGTGGCATATAGAAAATAATATTTAAAATAGACAAGGTTAATAAGTAAGCTTTTACAAATAATTATGACAAGCAACCTAACTAAAAAATAGACAATTCACTGAAGAAATAAAATTGAACTAATACATAGTTGAAAAGATGCTGCAGTAACAGAAAAATACCAAGCAAAACCGACAGATTATTTCTCCTATTAAAACTGACCCCAAAATACAAAGGTTAATTATAATCTTGGTAAATGAATTAGAAATGGACTTTCATACAGAGATGGTGGGAGCATAAATTAATGCAACTTATTTGAAAGGCAATTTGGCAGTACTTATCAGGATTAAAACTGAACATATACTTTATTTCTCACAAGTACTTGAATAAGTGCTTAAAGATGTTCATAAAAGCCTTACTTGTAATAGCAAAAACCGGAAGCAACCTCAATATCTACAAATATAGACTGGTTAAATAAACCCTGGGAAACTTATACAACTGCAAACTATGCAGGCATTACAAAGAATATGGCACTGTTACGTTGCAATGTATTGACATGGAAGGGTGTCCTAGTCACATTATTGAGTAAAAAAAGTCACAGAAAAATGTATATAATATCCTATTTTTGTAAAACAAAAAATCATACAGACATGTATGTATAATTTTATAAAACAAAGAAAGTATTTTGGAAGAACATATAGCAAACCACTAATAGTGGTTATTCCAGGAGAGTGGAATGGCAGTGTAGAGACACATGTTCCATATGAAGCTCAAATGCTTTCATGTTATTTTGTATACTAAGCATATATATTAATTTTATAATTTAAGAAACTTAAAAAAAAGTTAACATGCATTTCCCAGGGCCACCAAATTTTCAATAAACAGTGTTTTTAATGGTAGCATTATATTACATTACTTGGATCGTTTTTGTAACCATTTAACCATGAACTGACATTTCCACTGCTTCTAACTTCTCACTGTTAGAGCTACAATATAAACCTCTGTGCATGCATATTGTGCATGTTTCTGTGTGTGTGTGTGCGTGTGTGTGTGTGTGTGTGTACTTATCAAGGCAACATACATAGGACATATGCTCTGAGGTTTTCCCTTTAGCAGAGCTGATTTTGCATGTCTTCAGAACAGTTAGCTTGGGCGTGGACACACATAATGATGCTCAGTGGCTCATTAAGGGAAGGACCATGACCTTAGCCTCATCATCTGACAATAAGCCTGAAACACTGGACCAGAACTGGTGCCCTAGGCCATCTGTTACATAATCACTTTGGCACCATTGAATATCAAAAGAGCTTGGGACAAATTCATCAGCACAAGGAAATATCAGAAAGTAGTAGATTTGGGTTTGTAATTGTTTTTTAAGTCGCATCTTTCTTTGTCTAAGTTTCATGGACAGTATTAATCAATTTTTAATAAATATGAAACGCTTTCCATAAGAGATGGTCTTCTAAGAGTTACAAGCTTTCTTTATGAGGTAATCATTAACAGGTTATAAGGGAAGTTTCTCTCTAAGAGAGGAAGATTTTTAATATAAATTTAAGGGGTACAAGTGGAGTTTGGTTACATTGATATATTCCATAAAGTTTGGACTTTTAGGGTAACCATCACCTAAATACTGTACATTGTACTTAGTAATTTCTCATCCCTAAGCCCAGATAATTGTGAGCTGAGCTGAGAATGCGTGGATGCTTCTGTCATATCCACTTAAATCAAGGAGGGCTTCTGGAAGAGGAGGATTCCGAGATGAACTATATTCAAGTGGAAGAAGAAGGATGCAATTTGAGGAGTACAAGAGTAGAGGCTGATCCAAGCTTCCTTGCTGAGATCATGCCCCACTAAACTTCCTTTTGTGTACCAATCATACTAGATATCACCACAGATTGCTCATGCTCAAAAGCCTAATCAAACACACTATTAAACACTATTTCTCCCAGGAAGAAGACTACATTGACTATGAAAATCGTAGTGGGGCAGAAACACACTTAAGGATGGAATAGGCTTGGTGCTGTTCTCCTTGTCAGCAAGCCTTCTGCCTGATCTATTTAACTTGTGTGATAAAAGAGATAAAGGTTTAAGTGATGGGCTTCAGATGCTGCTTCAGCTCCTACCAAGAATATTTTTACAGCTCCTTCTCATGAATAAGTTCAGTGGAGCAGAGAATGCCCCTCTTGGACCAATTCCACTTTGTGCTTCTTTTGATGCTGCCAAAAAGGGGAACTAGAACTTAGGCTTTTCCTTCAAATTTAGAGCAAGCGTCTGCCTCGGAGGTGGCTGAAAGTGGCCCAGAGAAGGTAAGACCCACACTGTGCAAAGGCAGCAGAAAGCTCCTAAGAAGAATGGAGATGTCTATGGTTACTCATAAATCTCCTAAATGTGGCAGCAAGGAGGGTTAATTATCCCCCCCACACACACTTCCTGCCACTCTCTGCTTTCTCCAATGTGTTAGCCCATTACACGGATCGCTGACTTTCTAGAAATAGTCCCTGGGTTTTCCGGGATGTTCTTTTCAATAAAGAGCATCCAATTTGCTAACGGTCCCTGGAATCTCAACTTCCTCAAAGGATTTTTCATCTGAGTCCAGTTCATTGGAAGGTTTCTTCCTTCCTTGTTTTTCGGCATAAGGGAGTAGGCAGAGCCTGCTTTACTTTTCTTTTTTTTTTTTTTCCTTTTCCGTGTCATTATTTTTCATAAACTGAAAGACTTTGCTGAAGAGTCTGAAATTTGGGAAAATTCCAGCTCATCTGTCGGATATTTCTAGAGTTACATAAAATGTACTGAAATTTGTATAGTTTAGAAAAGGAAAGAGAAAATAAGCTAATGTGTCATAAGTTCGAAGAGACAAAAACTATATGATAATCAGAAAAACAGCCCCAATTTAGTTGGCCTGATTCAAAGCTCTCATTCTTTTATCAATTCATGCACAAACCAGTAATACTCACTTTCTTCTCTTAGAATAATGGTACGGCTACATGGGCTAAATCACAATTGCTACAGATTATAGCCACATTTTTAAGAAATTGTAAAAAGTATACTATTTTCCAAATGCAAGACACTTACGTTTTACTTGCTCTGTTTTGCCTCCTTCTAGGTAAAGAAAGAACAACAAGGAGAAGATGTATTTCATGCCTCCCATTTTCCACTTTTTTTTCATTTGGGCCACTGCAAAAGGTGACACAGAACCTTCAAGCTGTTGGGAAGAAAGCAGAAAAAAAGAGATTTAAAACAGATCTTCTGGAACTGATAGTGGTCACTGATATTCAGGCTTCTAACCTGCTAGAAAAAGAAATGCCAGAGAATTTACATAAGTGTAAGTATTCTTTGTCTGCACAAGATAAAGTACTTGCCTCTCCTGTCTTGCAAAGGTTGTGGGCAAAAATTCAAGTGAATGAGAGTGCATTCCTATTCAAAGCTGAGGCTAAATCCTTACAGACAAATCATAGAAAAATGAAAATAAATTTTGAAATCTTCCTTTCTAAGTTGATTTCTCAAGAGATTTTCTTTGGGAGAAAAGGGAAACTTTAGTTTACAAAAACGGTTATTTTGGCAAAGAAGGTAAAAGTAACAGGCATGAGAGCAAGCAATTTCTGAAATGAAAGTTAACTAATCTTAGCTTCAAGACTACTGTTACCATTAATCCTTTAGGGATGAAGTACAAATTGATCAGTTTCTCCTGTGTCCTCTATGAGATCTACAAGTATCTTGGGTTTGGCAACTAATGTTGTAAAAGATAGATCTAATTAGCAAATGGATGCAATTAAATACCTGAAAAGTTTTATTGCTTAAAGTGGTTCAGACATATTCCTCCCTCATGAAGTCCCTCGTAAAATGGAAATTTTAAATGGGCAATTTTTAGGGGAAATTAGGCAAATTAAATAGATAATTTGTTCACCTTGCACCACCATGCAAAAGACCATCAAAGCAACTACAATTCTTCAAAACATGAGATTGGCATTCCCAGTATAAGGGGTAGAAATCTTAAATCTTTTGAACCTTGGAACACAGAAAGTTTGCTGTAGCTCATATTTAGTCACAGGTCATTTCCACAGACTTTAGAGTTTGCAAAATTCTTCCAATGGATGATTTGAAAATATTGAAATGTTGTAAAAACACCAGATTCAATCTGAATGGGGAATTAACTGTTTGATCTTTCCAGAGAGTCCAACCTAAATATTGCACATAAAGAACTTGAAGGAATGCAAAATGATCATTTTGGAGAATTGGAATATCTTTGGGTTCTGAAGTAGATGTCACAGCTCCTATTTAAATGCTATGAAGTTGCCTGGGTCATTTAAAATCCACTGTTTCAAATTATGAATGCATAACCAAGGAAGAACTGATGATAGAGTAATTTGTGCTATCAGGCAAGATTTGCAGCACCGTCTGCCTTCTTTCTTTACCTCCTCCCTGCTCCTTAAAGAACCAAATTCTCCTAGGACATGTTCCTACCCATCCAAAGACCTGAGTTCTGACATCTTGGTCCCCTCTGTGAGTTTGTGGCCCACTTTCAATCACTCAAAATGTCGCTGTCTCTTGAGGGGTACCATGTTTCTTTGAAACAAATCATTTTCATTAACAGTTTAACACAGCTACCCACTTCAGTGAGGTTCTTCCTAAGCCTACTTAATAAGCTTATTCTCCAAAGCCTCCAAAAGAGAAAGATTTTTAACCACTAAAATCCAATTTATCATATTCATATATGGATATCAGTGGGTGTTTCTGAAACCATGGTTTTAGGGTCTCCCCATGCAAGAATCAATGGGGCGGTTTTTCTTGTACAATGATTGAGCGATTCAGTGAACAGTAGCATTACTTCATAACTCAAGTTGGCAAGAAAACGGCTCAGAATTTTTTGCTTTTCTTAGGTCCCAACTAATGTTATGAGCAAATAAAAAAGTTGGTAACTAGAGAGCAATTAATCTCTTTTGGAGTTCCTGTCATTTGTGTGGCCTCCCAGGCTGTGATGGAGAACATCAGAAAATGAATCGCTTTATAAATATTCACTTTTGATTTATAAGATCCTGAAGTCCTGCCTTTGTATTCTGTGCAGAAATATGAACCAAGAAGAGTTTCCTCCCCAGATCTCTTCACTGTTCAATTTCTCTTTATCTCTTTAGCTTTTTTTGGGGGGAGGGGGTGTTTCAAAACATCTGTTGGGACTGCAGCAGTAAACACAAGCAAGCATTGCTCAGCAAACTAGCCGAGTCTTATTCTTGCAAAGAGCCAAACTGTCCTTAATTTTTCAAATTATACTTTGACCCAGTTAACTGGAGTTATTTCTGCATTAACTCTCTGTCTGCTTCACACAGGCTGTTGTGCCATTGAACTTGCACTGGCTCTTTTACAGGTTACTTAGATATGTAGCCACTGACATGTTTCAGGGGATCCAGGACTCAACAAGAAAGTAACAACAACAAAAAAACCCAAAACCCTGCAACTAACACTGGTAGCAGAGGTGGGATGGGAGAGTTCCTGTGTTTTACAAGAGAAAGAGAAATGTATCAAGCACCAAAAGAAATGTATTTATTAAGGTGCTTCCATGAAACAAGCATTCATTCACATTGTTCATTTGCATTAAGCAAAGGGAACAACTACTCCTTGTCCAGCTGTGACTGCAAGGCAATCTGGGCCATCAAGTGTCAGGAGCCCACTTTCAGAACAGGTCTCCTGGGTAGAACAGAAGCGAGGAGACATCCCCACAGGAAGGCTAAGGGATGAACACATGTCAGCCAGTTCTTCACGTCCCACAGTGTCTCTTTAATCCTCCCAAGAGGCTTAACTGACCTTGTAATCTCACATTGACTATCATCTGTGGGACAGCCCCTAGGGTAGCAATTTTCTTTCTGACAAACAATAAGAAAGACACCGGAGTCTCAGGCCCTTGTCTATCAGCTGAAATCTTCTCCCCACTCAACCACCCAGCACGAAAAGCTCAGTTAACTGGTGATGTGTTGCCGCTGAGAATGGCGGTTTTAGCCCAGGGTATCTCTTGTTGGAGGCAATGCAACTCCTTTATTGCTGTTTATGACTGACCAACAATGCCTTGCATTTGGCTTGCAAAACACCTTCCTATCTATCATTTCATTTTATTCCACACAACTCCACCTTCAAAATGGGCACTCGGAGGACCCAAAGAACTCAAGTAACTTTAGTGGCAGGGCTGGGAGGGACTGGAAAGCAGGCTTTCAGGGCCCTACGCTTTGGCAATGTACCACGTTGCTTCCAGGGCCTAGTTTATCAAATTCCGACCCCAGTAGTCAGGGCCAAAAAATGGGGCAGATGGCCAAAGGATAGGATACGGAGTCTTTTACCCATCTACCCTGTTACATTAACTTTAGCACATATTAATCATCAAAATGAGAAAACAGGCTCAGGAACACAGGCAGTAATTAAGGGAACTGCAGAGCCCCTTGGGTAGCTCAGGGTGGAGTACCTAAGTGACCTCTCAAAGAGCCAGAGCATAGAGAAATGCAGGCCGAGTGGGAAGTGACGAGCTGTGAGTTCGAATTCAGAGACCCCTGACTTGCTTTGGTCAGAAGCCTTGGCGCCCCCACCTCCATCCAGGTGGCTCGCTGCTGGACCATAGAACGGATTGGGGTGGCAGTGGAATTTGGGGCACCCTGGGGAAACTTCCAGGGGTGGATCCCGCCAACAGAAGGCACCCCACCTGTGCAAAGGCTGGAAAAGGAGGTGAGGGAAGCAGGCGCCGGGCACTGCTCACTAACCTGGGCACTGGCCTCCTCCGTCTGCCACGCGTGCAAGCGCTCCGAGCTCCCCAGGGCGCTCTCGTCCGATGTCTGGGGCTCGCAGGTTGTGGCGAGAGCTAGAGTGCGCGCGAGGGGGGAGGGGGAGCTCAAAAGTGGGTGGGAGGAAAAACATCACCGCCCTCACACCACGAGGGAGCAGAGGCTTGCTCGGCTCCCGGGGGCAGAGCCAAGGCGCGGGCGCGGCGGCCCGGGGCCACCTGCCCGCCCGCCGGCCCGCCCGCTCGCTCGCTCGCTCCCCACTTGGCCGGAGAAACTGGCCGTTCGGTGCTGGCGGGAAGTCCGCAAGCACGCAGCCGCTGCAAGCACGCACCCTTTCTCCGGCCCGGCACAATGGCTTTATTTCTGCTCCCCCAGCCCGAAAGTTTAAAAATCCGGAGAAAGTGTGAGACTCAGCCGGCTACTTTCCCATCACGCAGCGCCCCCACTGCACCCCCCTCCTTTGGCTGGGCAAGCGTTGGGGTCTTAAAGGGACCGCACAGCTCCTCTGGTCCCTCCTCCCGCTCTGCACTGGTTGCACCTAGGAGCTTCCCACCATTCGCACACGCCCTGAAGACACGACTACCCTCCGACTTCCTGCCTGGAAGACCATACCCGCTCTCTTTGGGCACCACGGCCTTTCCGAGGGGTGCACCTGGTCTGGTCCTGAGCTTGTGCCCTGGACACAGAATGAACCGGCCTCGCAAATCACGCCCTATCTAGCACGCTGCTTAACATTTCAGGGCGTTTCCCAGATCCACACAGTGAGTGGCTAGCAGAGTGACAAAGCTTTGGTTTGGTGTCCTTAAAGGTGGGGTGGAGATGGGTGTGTATAGGGTCAGGGATTAGAAATCCGCTTTCTCTTAAAAACAGGGCTCCCAAGCCTCATGGAAAGGGCCTCTTCTAACTGTTAAGTGTCTTGAAGAAAACTTGGTGCGAACCGCCATACCCACCACTTTTTTTTTTTGTTTGTTTGTTTGTTTAAGCAAGTCGTCAAACTTCTAAGTTGGGCCAAGAGCTCGACTTCGAAATCACAATAGCACTACTGATGCCTTGGTGGACCTGAGACAAACTACTTCAAATTTGTGTTTATTCGAAGAGTGATACTTACAAATAATTGTTAGAAATGTCTAAGGTCCAGGAAAGTGGTGCCTCGACAGACAATACGTTAAGCCCCTAAATTTGGAGAAGAACTGCAGGGCTTTTTTTCTACGAGAACTAGATAAATATCGATATTTTTAACATCTGTATAGCGCTTTATGGCTTACAGAGTGTTTTCACATACATCAACATTATGTTTTAAACCCTTACAACCAATTGAACTATTTGTGGTCTGAAGTGTTAGAGTTGGTGGGGAACTTCTGAACCATTCAGCTTAACCTCATCATTTCACAGAAGAGGAAACTGAATTGGAGAAGATGATTATGTATCTAAGGTCACACAGCTAGTAAATGACAAATTTGAGATTCCAATCCAGATTCCCTGACTCTCAACGCACTACTCTCTGGTTGTTATCTCCAGTCTATAGATGAGGAAATTGATGCTTAGAGAAATTGTGGCTTGCTAAGAAAAAACACTTATCAGGAACAGAGAACAAAGAAAAATTAAAACAAGAATAATTGTCCCTGGACTTCACCTCCTTTTTCTTTTTCAGAAGTGTTAATATTATCCAACTAGCCTCTGCATTGCTGGAGATGTTTATTTCACTGTTAACAAAGGAAAGGGGGCCCTTTCTGCAATGCTGCCTTCAGGCCCAAAATGTCTAGCTCCGTCCTGCTGCCTGGGTAGCCATACATTGCCACATGCATTCAATTTGTGCTGTAGTATATCGGTTTGAACTTGCTGATTTGTTGCCTTATAACTGTTTTCATGCCGTTTAATGCAGTGATGTTTTGTCTTACTAGACTGTGAGTTCTTCAAGGGTAAGAGTTGGTTGTTCAATATTCCTTGTGCATGCATTACCCAACTTCCATCATGACTTCCAACATGCTTACAGAATATTCTGGAAAATGAGCTTCAAGGGATAGTCTGAGACAAACATAAATTCTAGCATTTAAAATAAATAGGCTCACTGGGATTTAAAAGCTCATCTATTTGGCTACAACCACTCACTCCCCTTGCTTGGTGTAGAATTCTAATTACTGCATAACAAACCATCCCAAAACCTAGTGGCTTAAAGCAAGCAATTATTCTCAATTGGTTCTATTGAGTTGATTCTATTGAACTTGCTTAGGATCTCTTATGCAGTTGCAGGCAACTGTTTACGGGGCTACTGGAATTCTCTGAAAGGTTTTCCATTAGTGTAAATGTTAGTCATCCTTGTATTTTTTATTAGTTCCAATCTTGATTTCTGAATTAGGAACTCCCATTTGGATGAGTCCTAATCTAGACATCATACCAGGTTCTACACAAAGTTAAGTGATGATTACTTTCATGCTTTCTTTACTTTCTCTATTTATTAACTAGGGATGAGATTATAGATAATATCATACTCATTTTAAAAAAAAGTTTTATTTTGAGATAATGGTAGATTTATATGCAGTTGTAAGAAATAATTTAGAGGGATCTCAAAAACCCTTCATCCAGTTTTCCCAATGATAACATCATTCATGACTATGGTACAATGTCACAACCAGAACACTGACATTGATACTATCCATTCACCTTATTCTGATTTCACCAGTTTCATATGCAGTCATTTGCTTGTGTATATAATTCTATGCAATTGTATTACATGTGACCACCACCATAGTAAAATACAGAAGAGTGCCATTACCACAAGGATACCCTGTATTACACTTTCATAATCACACCCATCTTTTCCTCTCTCCCTCTCCCTCCTCCCTGTCAACTGCTAAACTAAATTATTCTCCATCTCTATAATTTTGTCATTTAAGAATGTTACATGGAATCATATGGTATGTAACCTTTTGAGGTTGTCTCTTCCCCTGCCCCGATATAATTATCTGGAGACCCATTCAAGCTGTTTCAGGTGTCAATAGTTCCTTTTCATTGATGAGGGGTATTCCATGGTAGGGATATATCACAATTTGTTTAAATCATTCATCTATTGGGGGATTGATTGGCTACTACTGCTATGAACATTTGTATACAGCTATTTGCATAAAGGTAAGTTTTCATTTCTCTGGGATAAATACCCAAAAATATAGTTCCTGGGTTGTATGGTAAATGCATATTTACTTTTGTAAGGACTGCCATACTGTTTTTAGAGCAACTATACTATTTTATATGCCCACCAGCAATATGTGAGAGATCCAGTTTCTCTGCATTCTTGCCAGCATTTGTTGTTCTCCTTATTTTTTATTTTAGCCATTCTGCTAGGTATATAGTGATATCTCATTGTGGTTTTAACTTGCATTTTCCTAATACCTAATGGTATCCACCATCTTTTCATTGTTTATTTGATACCTGCATATCTTATTCACAAATATTTTATCCCAGTCTGTAGCTTTTCTTTTTATCCTCTTCCCATGAACTTCCACAGAACAAAAGTTTTTAATGCTTTACGTCCAGTTTATCAAATTTCCCTCATATAGATCATGTTTTGGCATTAAGTTTAAAAACCCTCTACCTAGCTCTAGATCCTGAATATTTTCTTCTGTATTTTTGTTTTAAAAATGTTACAGTCTTAAGTTTCACATTTAATTATGATCTATTTTGAGTTAATTTTTATAAAAGGTGTGATGTTTAGGTTGATGTTCATATTTTGCCTATATTTTTCGCCCAATTGACCCAGTACCATTAGGTGAAAAAGCTATCTCTTTCATTGAATTGCTTTTACACCTTGGTCAAACATTGGTTGGGCATATTGTTTGAATCTATTTCTGGCTTCTCTGTTCAGTCCCATTGATCTATGTATCTATGCCTCCATCAGTGCCATGCAGTCTTGATTATTGCAAACATATGGTAGGCCTGAATTTCAAGTAGAGTGGGTCCTCCCTCTTTGTTCCTCTTTTTCAGGATTGTTTAGCGACTCTAGGTCTTGTACCTTTCCATATAAACTTTAGAATAAACTTGTCTATGTCTACAAAATATCTTACTGGAATTTAGTTAGAAACTGCATTAAAACTATAGAGCAATTTGGGGACAGTTGACAAATTTAATGTGTTGAGCATTTCAATCCATGAATATGGAATCTCTCCATTTATTTAGGTCTTTTTGATTTCATTCACCAGTGTTTTGTAGTTTTCAGCATATAACGTCTATAAATATTTTGTTAGACTCATATCTACATATTTCTTTTTCTTTGAAGCAATTGTAAATGTTATTGTATTTTTAATTTCATCCACACACTCATTGCTAGTATATATGAATGCAAGTAATTGCTGTGTGCTGATCTTCTATGCTTTGTGTTGCGGAACTCACACTTATTTTAAAAATAAATATAAAAATGGAAGTATTATGAAATGATTATATACAAAACAGTGTTCTGATAGCACAAACTTTTTGCTTTTTAAGTGCTTCTTGTCCCACTAGGACATAGAAAACTCAGGTTATTAAATTAACTTTGAAAAAATGGCAGAATACATACATTGATGAATATATTGTAGTATAGGTTTACCTCTTCTTAGAAAAGAGGCCACCAACTTACAGTATGTATTAACTAGATACTTGATTCAATATATAGAATCTCTCTTAAAGACCCTTTAGGATTGATTATTCAGCCATTTTCTAATGACCATCTTGGTTATTTGTATATGTTCTCATTTGTTACTGAAATTTTTTCTCTGTTGTATTTTCTTCCTGCCAGCCATTTCTAGAAACTGCTAGAAAAAAGAATTGGTGTGGTTCATCTAATATTTCCAGCTTTCCTCCTTTTGAGCTCATGGTAGGATTTTACTCTTCTTCCCTTTTTGAAATTAGGCATGGTCATTCAATTTGATTTGGCTAATGAAATCTTAACAAAAGTGATGTGTTGCTTATTTTTGCAGCATAACCTTTAATACTGTCTGTTAACACCAGTGAAAACAATTCTGTTTCCTAGAACTTTATGAAAACCAAATAAGTAAATAGCAAGAGTAGATTATAGATTCTTAAAGGTAAAATTAAAAGAAGCAGATTCTCTTTAGTTTAATGTATTCTTGTAAGTTAAGGTGTCATTTTCTATTTATGCCTTTAAGTTATTGTAGCAAACAAAAATAACCCAAATTATTTTTTATTTGTGCTTTGTGTTATATCAGAATATTATATTATAAAAATAATTTTCTTAAGTGATTTTAAGATATTTTTGGAAGGATTTTAAGTGATTCCTTTCCCAAAGAAGTACATCTCTAGATTTATAATAACAGCCATTTTAAAAGCAAGATTTGCCTTACAGAAAATTTCAGGAACATATTTATTTTTAAAAATCAAGATAAACTCATCATAGTATACAGGATTATATTAACTACCTAAAGGATGAAAGGAGTAACTTTCTTGATCCAGAATTATAGTGTGCCTCACCATCACCATGAATGGGTCACATGGGCAGAGCATAAAATACACTAGTTCTAATTGAAGATTTGTTTCACATAGTTTAACTCCATTTCCAAGCAGTTATAGAAAGGTGTTTAAAACTTGTTAATCAAAGATGTCATGAAAAATTGGAGACCTAATATGTTCAAGTGTTATGCTATGCATAAAAAATGCAATATGGTAGACTAGAAACTGCCTCTCTAAAATGAAAATCAAAACTACATTGAGATACCATCTCATGCCAGTTAGAATGGTGATCATTAAAAAATCTGGAGATAGCAGATGCTGGAGAGGATGTGGAGAAATAGGAACACTTTTACACTGTTGGTGGGAGTGTAAATTAGTTCAACCATTGTGGAAGACAGTGTGGTGATTCCTCAAGGACCTAGAAATAGAAATTCCATTTGACCCAGCAATCCCATTACTGGGTATATATCCAAAGGATTATAAATCGTTCTACTATAAGCACACATGCACACTAATGTTCATTGCAGCACAGTTTACAATAGCAAAGACCTGGAACCAACCCAAATGCCCATCGATGATACACTGGACAGGGAAAATGTGGCACATATACACCGTGGAATATTATGCAGCCATCAAAAAAGATGAGTTAGGGTCCTTTGTAGGGACATGGATGAACCTGGAAACCATCATTCTCAGCAAACTGACACAAGAACAGAAAATCAAACACTGCATGTTCTCACTCACAGGCGGGTGTTGAACAATGAGAACATATGGACACGGAGGGGAGCATCACACACTGGGGTCTGTTGGGGGGAAATTGGGGAGGGACAGTGAGGGGTGGGGAGTTGGGGAGAGATAGCATGGGGAGAAATGCCAGATATAGGTGAAGGGGAGGAAGGCAGCAAATCACACTGCCATGTGTGTAACTATGCAACAATCTTGCAAGTTCTTCACATGTATCCCAAAACCTAAAATGCAATAAAAAAAGAAACTGCCTCTCTAGAAGCTCTATTCCTGTAGAATGTTTATTCACTTTACCAAATTGCATTTGCCTAGATAGCTTACTATATGATCCCAAAACACCCACAGTTCTCTAGAACTGCAATGAACTTCCCAGATTTTTCACTTTTATTCCTAGAGCTAGGCAGCAGATTAATTTATTATTATTTTTCAGCAGAAACAATACAAATCAATGTTTCATTGTCTTAACCATAGCATCTAGCTCTCCTCAGGGAAGTAACATGATCCACAAAGAACCTAGACAACCAAGACTTCGGAATTGGAATCCCAAAAAGTCATATAGCCTTTCTTAACTTGTTTCCTTATAGTATGTAAAAAGGGGATGAAGATAAGGTAACTGTGACAATTCAATGGCCTAATATATGTGGAGTGCCTAATATATGTGGAATATAGTAGGTGCACAATAATTGTTTCTATCGATACTGTCCCCTCCTTGCTTCAATCCACTTAGTCCAAATGTGGAAGCTACTTCACATTCAGCAAATTTCTTTACTAGCTAGTCAAGCTTCAGTTTGTCTGTCTTTAGAAGAGAGTGGGGATAAAAGCAGGAAGAGAAAACCAATAATTAACCCAATTTCCCACCCTATTCTTCAAGGCAGGGAGTAAGTTGGAGAGTAGAGTGCCAACAACCCTTCAACAGGAGCAGTAAAAAAAACTAATGCCAAGATGGAAATTATTCTCTCCTTGCACACAGGTGCACAAGCACTAGCTGTTGTCCTGGTGCCTGGAGACTGCATACAATGTTAGATGCAGATTTAGGGTTAGTATGCTCTTCTCTAGCTTCAGATCACATGGACTAGAAAACAAGACTCAAGTCGGAATAGAACAATAAGAAGATACCTGGATATCTCAGATCCACATTGCCTATTCTTTTAGTTCTCAAGGAAAGAAAATTTGTTTCTCATTAGGAAAGATGCCACAACTCAGCTTCAGAGTTATAACCCAGGGAATAAGAGCAGGAACCAGAGATTCCATAAAGCAAAGATGATAAACTGCTGACCCAAGTACTGAGGAGAGCCTGCTCACATATTTTTTTCAAAATTTGAATTGCTTCTAAACAATCTTTACTTTTTATTATTGGGAGATTTTACATAAAAGACTTTGATTCAAGTTTCTCTTAAAAAGTAGATTTGCTGGGAACACTGGGCTGACATCTCTCCATGATAACACAGACTGGAATAGAGCAGTAGCCGCTGGTTTTAGACAGAATATGTGCTTGCCAACTGCCACAGTCCCCACTACTCCCTATTATGTCCCTTTTGTTACCCTCAGGCATGTTTTACTCATTCACATTACTTTCATAATCCCTAGAGATGTTTGAATTTGAACCATTATGTACAGTGATAACTGTCTGAGAAGCGGCTTTTTAGGGAGGAAAACAAAAACCCTGATTTATAGCAATTTCCAACTTTTATTGTGTAAATATCCCCAACATGGCCAATTTCAAACTAACAATGTGTTGTCACTTAATGTGAAGTTGGTAAAAGCTGTGCATAATGGCTTCTCACAAACTGGTGAGAGCTGGCTCCACAACACTACTGGCTTGAATTTGCTCAAAAAGCTTCATCAAGTTAATGGAATAGTCAGAAGCATGAGCCAGGATATCTTATTCATAGGCTAAGAGTCAGAAATCAACCAGAAAAAGTAACATTCAGTACTTGACATGGAACCTGTCTTTAGATCAACACTACTTTGTTCTCTATGTCTTTTTAAAAATCCCACAGGTCAATTACCTAGTCTTTGGGGATAGGGTAATCTGAGAGGCAAGTATGGGCTATTGAAGGGTCAGCACTAGCTTGACGAGGTCAGAAGGCAGAATACGGGACCCCTAACAGTACTGCTGAGTTCTTCCTGTCAACTGAATACTGTCCTCTTTTTCTCCTTATGGGAAGGAGACTAAGGGAAGGGAATGAGGAGAACAGGAAGCTACTCATTTAAAAGCTAAGTTCAGAGAGATATTGAAATAGCTGTGAATCACATCCAGAAATCTCTTCTCACACTGGAACTGTAGGGATGCGACCTCATATACATATGGCAAAGACCACAAGCAGGGACACTATCCTGTCCTATCCCATACCGGAAAGTGACTGTGCATAGATTACTGCCATAGAAGGTGAAAACTCTAAAGCTTCTTAGAGACTGCTTAGTCCAAATCTGATTAATTCACAGAGAAAAATACTGAGGCCCAGAGAGGATAAGTGGCACAACCAAGTCTGGAAGCCAGGTTTTCTGACAGCCAGTCTGGGGCTTATTTCTTCTACCTCACACTGCCTCTCAGGAGTTAAAAAGCAAAAGATTCAGTCTACCAATTGGTTTTGTTGCCAAACCAGCAACATGAATAATATTTTTTGACTGAATCAACTGTCTGTTTAGGCATCATGTAGACATAGTCAAACACTCATCTCCAGTTTTCTCTGTTTGGATGATTTAAAAACCTAGCAGAGAATCTGCACGTCCAGGGAGTTTTGCCAAGAAAATCTGAAAATCCAAACAGTCACTCTCACATTGGCCCTATAACCAAGTGTCCAAATCTGTTTTCCCCCTTTTCATATTAGAGAAAATATAGTGTTCTTGCCACAAGAAAAGCAGCATCAGAATCTGGAAGGATTCTTGAACTGCAGGTTAGGACTCTTAGCTCTAGTTCTGTCTCTTCCTTGGATGGGTCATATCCCAACCTCCTGCTTCCTGTGGGCCTCAGTTTTCCCCTCTGTAAAATGTGAGACCGGAACTTCATGATCTCATAGGCTCCTTCAAGCTCTAGCAGTCTTTCATGGTAAAATTCTATTCCAAGTGTCCATTCACTCAACTCATTGGCCCTTTCCACGTGTTTCTCTGGCTACAGGACCTTCTGGAAACCAAGTGCCAGAGACAGAGCTGTGCATCTAAGAGACTGCAAGACTTAGTAGATGGGGTTATTCTCCACTGCAGCTAATTTATACAGGCAGCCCCAAATTTTTATCCCCATTAGAGACCCCTCCTATTGCTGTCTCTGAATTTTCCTGGTAACCTCTCAAGTCATAAAAGCTGCCTGAAATTGAAAAAAAAAAAAACCCTCAAAGAATCATATCTCTAAAAATAAAATGCCTAAACCCAAAGAACCTTTTACTAGATTATGGGCTCCACTGCTTATTCCTCAAGGGACTCTTATGAAATCAGAGACAAAAGCTTGAGAACAATCAGACAAAGAGAAATGTCAAACTAAAGGGTTTTAAGTTTATTTAATTTTATTGTTTTCAAATCCACCATGAGTTGAAGGGGAGGGAGAGTTGAAGGAACGCAGAGAAATCCATTCCCAGCTACAAAGTCCATGTGCTAAACCATGTTTTTCTGTCACTTAGAGTTCAGCTCTCTGCAATATTAATGGAACTTAAGCCAAACAAGAGTTCCTTTTATGCTTTCTCCCCCCAGCTCCCTGCTTGCTAAGTCCTGTGCAAACTTGCAGCAGTTTCCAAGCACACGGCTGTGAAATTATCAGGGCTGGACTAATGCCAGTACAAACCAATTTATTGGGGTCCTGAAATTAACTAAAACCTAGAAAGCTTGATTACTTGTGGCACAGCACAGCAAGGAGCATTCAGGAGGGAGGTCATCAGGCCAAAGTGCACACCCCCAGAGACTGTCCTGCCTCCCAAGTTTTAGTACTTGTAAAGAAGCGTTCCTTCTGTGGACAGGCCTGTGTTGCTCTTACTACTTATTCATACATTACAAAAATGTCATTTTTGAGTCCAGCGGGGAAAATGGTAGTTAGTGGATCTTAGTACCTATGTAATCAGCCAATCCCATAATAGTAGTTCTTGGGATTAATTTTGTTTAATTTAATTATCATCTTTATGCAGCCCATTTGACAAGCTCTCCTTTTTTTCTAAATAACATTGGCTAAATATGCCTCTGGAGAGTCATTGTTGAGATTCAGTACTTCTGTGGTTTCTTGGAATACCTTACCACATGGGACAAGAATGGAAGTGACTATATGGCAAATTGTCTGGGTTAAAAAAGATGGTGTCTGTTAAGAAAGATGGTCTGACATCCCCACAGATCAGAGACTTTCCCTTCAGTTCTTACTCCTAACAATATCAGATCTATCCATTGCAAAACAATGAGACTTAATGTAAAAGTACTAAGTACCATATCTAACTGCTCCTGAACTGTTTGCCAGTTTCAGTCCTTGAAGACATAAGCAGTGGCAGCCAAGAAGCATTCTTAACCTTGGGAGTCATAAAGTGCTGTACATTGCTTGCTTGCCAGGGGAGGTTTCACACTTCTGCCCAGTTGTCTTAGAACCTTGGTGTGGGTGGAGTTGTCTAACATGTGAGTTTCTAGAGGGCCAGGCACAGCTCTGGCTAATTTCCTTTGTTAGCCCCAGGCCTAAAACCTTACCTGAGTACATCCAAGTGTACTGAGTACTTCACAGTACACTATAGTGCAATTGTACCATTGTTAAAACATCAAAATACTTCCTTGCCACTGGGTAAATTGCTGCTTCCACAAGCCTCCCCAAGTGTCCCCTGCGGTCTCCATTGCTGTTGACCCTCCCTGGGGACCCTTGGATTCTTCACATGATCCATAACTAAAGGGCTATTGGCTAGGGTGGCAGAAGGCCTTCAAACCTTTGATCCACAGGCCTTCCGACATCTTTTCTAGTTAGTTATTGCCCATGCTAGACTAGAAGTTAACTATTTTGGATATCACCCTAAGTACATCACAAAATGATATCATCATTGCTGATGGTGGTGAGGAAGAGACATTTATTGAAAGAAAAAACAGCATGTGACTTTCATAAGAGAAACAACAACAATCTTTTTTGATTCCTAAGGACAGTGGGTACTTGCTACAGACATCTTGGGTACAAGGCCTGGCACAAAGTGAGTGTACACTGAAGAAGGCAGCTCTGGCTGTTGAAGAAGCAGCTGTAGCCACTCTTCTCTGCTACGATCTTCCCTAAGGATAGGCTGGCTCCTAGGGATAGAGATCTACCCCAATAGAGATTACTCAGGGTTTGGTAGTAGTCACTAGAATGGAGAAAGGAAGGGTAGAAAAACAAAAGGGCTAAAGTGACCCTAATCACAAATCTGCCAAAGTATATTAGTATGAGATGTGGAGCGGAAAGATCTTAGAAACAGACTACAGGGGACCCAGATCCTAGTACTGGTGCTATTATTTGCTACCTTTGTGCCCTGAGACAAGTCAATTTACCTCTCTGAATCTCGGCTTCTTCATCTATGCAAACAAATGACTGAGTAAAATGATCTCAGGGATTCCTTCTAGCTTTGGGATTCTATGAAATTGAGCTTATTGTTAGTCATCATAAGTCTACCATTGGTTAGGTATTTACTGTGTATTGGTCATGGTAAGTACTTTTACATGTATTATTTTATTTAGGCTTCACAACAATAGTTTATAATAGGTACTATTATTGTTATCCCATCTTTTATAAATTGAGGAAGGTCACACAGCCAGTAAGGGATAGAGCCAGGACTCAAAACCTTGTCTGTCTGAATCTTGACTTGTGCTCTTAGCCCCTCTCTATCCAACCTGTTCTGTATCTCCATGTGTTTGAGACCACAGCCCATGTGTCTACATGTCTTGCTGTGCACCGCTACCACTATTTTTCTTGTCTCCACACTACTCTAATAACGAGTCTCCTAGTCCCTCTGTTCCCAGATTTCTAGCTCACCAGACGTGTGCCCACCATGTTTCATTCTCCCTACCTCCCCATCTCTATGGTGTTTCACAGGCAAATAAATAAAATAGGGGGGCAACAATTATACACAGACCCGTAAAAAATGCACCCGCCTTCTCTCTTTTGTGGTTGGATTAGAAGAGGGTTTTTTGATTATATTCATGACCCTAGAAACTGTTCTCAAGCAGAGACAGCCAAGCCACTAATATTTAGAAAAATAACAAAAATTGACTGCATTTAGCTCTGCAGAGGAGTCCTGCTCGTTATTCATGGTTAAATATTAACGTCTCAGCTGTTTTTGGCTATCGGACTGACAGGCTGCAGATTTGGTTAAATGATCCTCTATAAACCCAATTTGGCTATAAAGTTTTTAGAAGAAAATAAGATTTACCTTTTTATTCGTAGTGACCCAGAGAATATTAACTGCATCTAGAACATTTGAAGTCCAAAGAAGCCCATATAAGAATTAGAACTATAGATTATTGGAGCTAAAGGAAATACATAGAGTTCATCTATTTATTTCCCTTGTATTACAACTGAGGAAACAGAATTAAAGAAGAAAAGAGATGTGCCACACAATGAGTACTGGCAGGGTCAGAGTTTGACCTGAGCTCTAGCTGTCACCCTTATTTTATATAAATGAGACTGAAACCTAGAGATTTACCAGAGGTCACACAGCTAGTTATGGGGCAAAGGCAAAAAAAGCTGTCTGCTTTTCCTCCATACCTTTTATTCCCAGATAACCAAAGGGCTTGATTGGAAAAGTTCAGTTGTGTAAGAATACCACGTCTTCCTTCAGGCCAGTAGTAGACCCTCCATCTTAGTTTTTCCTGGTCATTTCAGGCTCCTTCGCTTTCTCTACAGCTGTATCCAAGTTCTGAGAGTTCCTAGTTTCCTCAGAATGGAGTTGGGGTGATGTGGGGGCTGGGGATGCTGGCAACTGCTTGTATGTGGCACATCTCATCTGGTCCGTGGCTGAGGATTCAAGTGAATCACTGTTGCATTGTCCTTTGTTCTCTGCCACAGGGCTTGTCTCCTTTTGAGTTCCATAACTAGTTGGGAAGTCCATGGTTCCTCCTGTCCCCAGAACTTTTCCCAGTGAAGTGACAGACATAGGACCCTTGCTCATGGCTCGCTGTGCTGACCCAATACACTACCAACTTCCTCACAGTCTCTCTGACTCTCCCATTTGGAAGATTTTTATATTGCTGTGGGGGTAAGGAAGGCTCTTCTCCCCACATCCACTGTTTCTGGCCAGTCTCAGGATAAGGGATAAGGAAACTCAAAACCTGCTGCTGTCAGCCTGGGAAACATGACAAAACATACACATTTCTTTTAGCTTCAATAATCTATAACTGTAACTCTCATATGGGCTTCTTTGGACTTTAAATGCACCAGATGCAGCTAATATCCTCTGCATCACTCTTCATATAAAGGTGACTCTTATTTTCTTCTACAAAAAAATTTAAAAATTAGCTAGGCATGGTGATGTTCACTTGCAGTCCCAGCTGCTTGGGAGGCTGAGGCAGCAGGATTGTTTGAGCCTAGGAAGTCAAGGCTGCAGTGAGCCGAGACAGCACGACTGCACTCTAACCTGGGTGACAGAGCAAGACACTGTCTCAAACAAAAACAAGAACAAAATCCTGTTGCTCTTAAATAATTATCTCTGCTACGAATTTGTTATTAATTATTTAAAAATTGATCCTTGGTTGCAGAGAAGTGAAATAATCATAATCCTTTTTTTAAGATACACCCTCATCATTGTTTCATACATGGCTCTTTTTGCTTTAACTAGTTATTTATTTTCAATAGTCATAATATACCCCTTTCAAAACAAAAGCTAGAAAGTTAGAACTTTAACAGTAACCTACACCTAATCATGTGTTCTACCCCCTATCATATCCCTGCATTTCCCTACTACCTGCTACCTCAATTATCCTGAATCCCATGCTCATCATTCTCTTGTTTTCTTTTTCATATCATTTTATTGCATCCAAATGTGTTATAAAAAATAATTTTAACTGTTTAAAATCATGGTAGTTTTTAAAAATTAAAAGTTACTTTTTATATTTAATTCTATTAAAGAGGTATTATGTCTTACCTTTGGGGACTTCATTTTTTCACCTAAAATCATATCATTAACTTCATCAACATTGTTGTGTGTAACTCTAGGTCACTCATTTTGACAGCTGTATGATATTCTGTCTTGTGAGGATATCACAGCTTATTCATCTAGGCTCAAATTGATTGACATTTGGTTTGTTTCAATTGATCTTCAAAAGATAACAATAAACTCATTTTTATTTTTGTGGGTACATGGTGTATATATTTATGGGGTACAGTAGATGTTTTGATACAGGCATGCAATGTAAAACAAGTACATCATAGAGAATGGGGTATCCATCCCCTCAAGCATTTATCCTTCCTGTTACAAACAATCCAATTACATTCTTTATTTTAAAATGTACAATTAGGTTGTTATTGACTATAGTCTCCCTATTGTGTTATCAAGCAGTGGGTCTTGTTTATTCTGTGTTTTCTGTACCTGTTAACCATCCCCATCTTCCTCCCACCTCCCACTACCCTTCCCAGCCTCTGGGAACCATCTTTCTACTCTCTTTGTCCATAAGTGGAATTGTTTTTATTTTTGTTTTTGTTCATTTATTTATTTATTTTTGAGTTGGAGTCTCACTCTGTCGTCCAGGCTGTAGTTCCAGGACAATCTCAGCTCACTGCAACCTCCACCTCCCATGCTCAAGTGATTCTCCTGCCTCAGACTCCAGAGAAGCTGGGATTACAGGCGCGTGCCACCACGCCTGGCTAATTTTTGTATTTTTAATAGAGACAGGGTTTCACCATGTTGCCCAGGCTGGTCTTGAACTCCTGACCTGAGGTGATCCACCCACCTGGGCCTCCAAAAGTGCTGGGATTACAGACCTGAACCACCTCGCCTGGCCTGTTTTGATTTTTAGATCCCACAAAGAAGTAAGAACACGTGATGTTTGTTAGCCCCATTGTTTATACTTTGATGGTCCTATTCTGAGGCAATGGATCTTTTACAGTAAAGCTGCCTGAATGGGAAAAATGATAAGGAGTGACAGGAAACACCTGGAATGAAAGCACACATTGGTTTAATATACCAAAAATTATCCCCCTCTAACTCAAAGGCTTTTACCTAATCAAACCCCAAGCATATTTGGTAAAAAGGAGTTGTCCGAGACGGAAAAAGGAGTAGATATGGCTGCTGGCCACTGAACTCAGGTACTGAAAGACCGTCGCCAAAATGATTTGTTTTGCAGGAGCATCAGCTTTGTAATAAAAATGTAGTATATCAGTTAGCCTATTTCTCCTCCCCTGTCTCCTGATAGTTCTGCTCAGAAAACAGGATAGGTGGGGTGGAGAAAGTTTAGGAAAGAATGTGATTTCTGGCTCAACATTACCATTAGCATCCTTTAGTCATGTTTTAGATTATCTCCCCATTTATTAAAGAACATTGAGTCTAGTAAAATTATAGTATCATTAGTGCCAACACAATTTGAATCTAGATTTCCTAAGATATTTTCATTTTTCTGTCACAATTAAGTACCTAATGATACTGACAAGAGCCACTTAGAGGCAAAATGCTGAAAATGAATAATTTTACTGGAGATTCTGTGTGAGAA